>NW_024080913.1:1598278-1681309 GCF_003009895.1 Hyaena hyaena | reverse complement strand
GGGGGGGGGGGGGGGGCGATGCGGCCTGTGGGCGGCAGGAGTGGAGGGAGATGTAGGGACCCGCGGAGCGGGCGGGGCGGGGAGGGGTGGGGCGGCGGGCAGCCCAGATACTCACACCTCCAGGATGCGGTCCCCCTTGCGCACCCCGGCCCGGTCGGCCGCCCCCCCGGGCAGCACGGCGCTCACATGCTGCAGCGGCGCGTACAGCTCCCCGTTGATGCTCCGCAGTTGCCCGCCCTCGCTCACTTGGCCCCGCACGTTGAAGCCGTAGCCGGACTCGGACTTGACGATGCGCACGACCCGCGGGCCGCCGCCTCCCCCGCCGCCGTTCCCCGCGCAGTGGAGCCCGGAGCCCCCACCGCCGCCGCCGCCACCTCCGTTCCTGTGAGGGGCCGAGGGGTGAATCCCTTCCCCGTCCTCGTCCGCCATCTTGCGAGCGAGCAAGTCGTACCCCCGCCCCCCTACGCCTCCACTCCCTCCCCGCGCGCGCTCGCACTTCTCAGCAGCCGCGCGACCCCCAGCGCGCGCGCCCGCTCCGCTGCCCGCGGGACCCGAGTCGGCCACAGAGCTGCAGGCGGAGGTAAAGGGGAGGCCGAGGTCGGGGCGGGGGGGTGGGGGGTTAGGGGAAAACGGACGGTTGGGACCCGTGAAGCCTCCTGGGAGTTGTAGTTTCTGGGCGGGGGCGGGGGACGGGAGAGCAGGGGCCCGACCGGAGCGGAGGTTACGTGACGCAGTTAGGGAACAAAGCCTGCCGGGAGTTGTAGTTTGAACAGCTAACCCAGCGCCGAGTCTGGCGGATTGATCGAGCTGTTCACGTGGGGCGAGTTTTTTCTTCTTTCATTTCGTAACTCTTTTCGTAGTCTTTAAAGCAATAATATTGGGATAAATGGACGTTTGTGATTCAACAGCCTTAAATTACAGTCTTAAATGATAACAACTCGTTCGTTCAGTGCCTTCTGTGTTCACATACGCTATTTTTTTCCATGGGCCCAACAAACTTGTGAACTGACTGAATCAGGAATTCATTGGTCTATTGCACTTACTAGGAAGCTGAACCCTAGAGAGCCCAAAGTCATCCAGCTATTAGGTAACAGGAACTAAGGGCCGGTTATTTTTCGCAACTTTTTTTTTCATGTATTGTAACTACATAAAAACAATGCCCCAACTATACAAAAAGCTTATGTAGACGCAACTAACTATGTCTCCGCGATTTAAAAGTGGTTATCAGAGGGGCCAAGTAATAATTTAAGTTGGGCAATGATTTTGAAGTTACTTTAATTTGTAATTCATTTTGTTTCCTCCAACAGCACAGTAGAATTCTTTGCCAGTGGCAGCAGTTGTTTTTGGGCAAACGACCCAAACGCAAACTCAGTCTGCAGAATGCCTGGCAAAGGCAAGTAAGAGGAGCAAGAGCAAAAATAATAAAAATAACTAACTTAAGCAATTAGCACTCAAGACTCCTATTTGATGTTACGGTACTGATGGGCTAAGAAGTTAGTCTGTTACTGTTTCGTGGATGCTGACAGAAGACACAGAATTCCTGGGTGGGAGACAAAGGACTATTATGACACAGGAAATAACATGAGCTTCAGCCCGTTAGTGTCGATTCCTCTTCCCCCAAGTCTTAACCGGGATGACACGAATGGCTCAGATGTTCATTTCTTTGGTGGATTTACACCACAGTTGAGGAACACTGAGCTTGGGGAACTTGTCATTTTATAGGAAGCAGTGAGCGAACCTGTTCTCTGTGCTGGAGAGAGACATTACTTCATTCCTTACAGTTGCTCATTATAAATACAACTCTGAGAAATGGCCCTGGTAAAGAGCAGAGTCTTGCATTTTTGGCATACCCAGCATGACAGACTCCTGAAGGCCTCTCTCAGCATTACTGTGTGTGAGACATTTCTAAGCACTTTACATCTATAATCTCATTTAATCTTCACAACCGTGTAACGTGCCCTATTTTATTAATGAATAAGCAGGCATAGAGAGGCCACACAGCTAATGAACAATGCAGGAGAGGGGCACCTGGGGGCCTCAGGCAGTTGGGTGTCTGACTCTTGATTTCAGCTCAGGTCATGATCTCATGGTTGGTGGGATCCCGCCCGGCGTCAGGCTCCGTGCTGACATGTCGAACCTGCTTGGGATTCTCTTCCTTCTCTTCTCTCTCTGCTCCTCTCCCACTCCTTCTCTCTCCCTCCCTCCTTCTCTCTCAAAAATAAATGAATAAACTAAAAAAAAAAAAAAAAATCCAAGAGAAGCAACAGGGATGCATAGTTTTTTAAAAAAAAAAAACACAGTAAGGGGCGCCTGGGTGGCTCAGTCGGCTATGCCTCCAATTGGCTCAGGTCGTGATCTCATGATTTGTGAGTGCAAGCCACCCATCAGGCTTTGGACTGACAGAGCCCAGAGTCTGTGTCAGGTCTATGTCTCCCTTGCTCTCTGAGCCTCTCCTGCTCATGTTCTGTCTCTCAAAATTAAGTAAATGTAGGGGCACCTGGGTGGCTCAGTCGGATAAGCATCTGACTTCGGTTCAGCTCATGATCTCACAGTTTGTGGGTTTGAGCCTCGTGTTGGGCTCTGTGTTGACAGCTAGCTCAGAGCCTGGAGCCTCTTTCGGATTCTGTATCTCCCTCTCTCTCTGACCCTCCCCTGCTCATGCTGTCTGTCTCTCTCTCAAAAATAAATAAAGCATTAAATAAATAAAATGTAAAAAAATTTTTAAAAAAATTTTTTAACGTTTATTCATTTTTGAGACAGAGCATAAGTGGGGAAGGAGCAGAGAGAGAGGGAGACACAGAATCCGAAGCAGGCTCCAGGCTCTGTGCTCTCATGCTGTCAGATGCGGGGCTGGAACTCACAGACTGCAAGATCATGACCTGAGCTGAAGTCGTACGCGTAACTAAGCCACCCAGGCGCCCCAAAAAATTAAAAAACAAAACAAAACAAAACACAGCACAGTAAAAGTTAACTTGCAGAGATAGGTCTGATGACTCATAAAAGCAATATAGATGGGTGCCTGGGTGGCTCAGTCAGTTAAGTGTCCAAATTTGGCTCAGGTCATGATCTTCTGATTCGTGGGTTTGAGCCCCGTGTCGGGTCTGTACTGATAGTGCAGAGCCTCAGCCTGCTTTGGGTTCTGTTCTCCCTCTCTCTCTGCCCCTCCTCCTCCCCCGCTCATGCTCCCTCCGACAAGCTCGCTCTCTCTCTCTCTCCCTCCCTCCCTCAAAAATAAGTAAACATTAAAAAAGATTTTTAAAAAAGCAACAGGCAACCCCCTGTAAGAATTTGTGGACTGTGTACAGGTTTCCAATAATTGTTCAGAATATGGGCGAGGGAAACAGTAGAATAATTAAGACATCGCAAAACTGTGGGATAAGGATTCAGTTATTAGAACATAAAAGTTAGTATGACCTTATTTTATAACCAAGCTAATGAAGAAGGGTCTCAAAATAGTTACACAAATAGGGAAATTAATACAAGTTGGAATAAGAATTTTTCTCTACAATAATTATGGCATTTGATTTGAACTGACATGTGGATGAGAAGGAATGTATCCACTAAAGGCATCAGAGAAAGGGAAAAGAGAGCTTCCACTGAAAAGAGCTTTTTTTTCATTTGTTTATTTGACGTAAAATGTACTGACTGCCTGTTCTGTTCCAGACTCTGTAAGAGTGGCAAAGGCTACAGAGATAAATAAGATGGTATCTAGGAACTCCATGATGGGCAATATGACACCGTGAAACTCACAAATGCACATAGGCCTTGATCTGGCAGCCCCGCTTCTAGGAATTCATTCTGCTGTCAGACGTCTACATGTGTGAAGTGACATTTTTGTGAGGATGGTCATTGCAGTATTATCTGTATTTGCAAAAGACTAGAAATAACCTAATGCTCATGTGTTCACTTAGGATACAACCACAATGGAAAACTGAAAACGGTAAATAAAGAATAAGGAATTCTTTAGGTAGTGAAATGATCTCATGGATACAGTATGTAAATGGAAACAAGGTACAACACAGTCAGTAGAACATGATACCATTTGGGTATACAAGGGGAACTATAGGTATGTTTTTATCTGGGCAAGTATTTATATCTCTAGAAGTATTCACCAGAAACTGCTAATATCGATTGCCTCTGGGGCGGGGGACTGGGCAGCTGGGGTGGGGACAGGGGCTTGGAGGGAGACTTTTCATTATATAGTTTTTTGGGAACTTCTGAATTTTTAGATGAATGTGTTGACTATTCAAAAGATAAAGACATACATAGAAAGGATGAGATTGGAAGAAAAGGTGATCAGGGCATCAAAATAAACTAAGACACCGTTACTGCTCTCAAGAACTCCCTTCTAGCAAGAGAGACAGCTAAAGAAAAAAGTACAACGCAGGCCTTGGGTCTCCGGAGTTAACGGGAGCTGTTCTAGAGACCTGCACCAGCTGGCAAGAGTGCCCGTAGGAGCGCGGCCTTCCACACCGAGCAGCTGGACTGAGTAATCGCGGCTAAGACGGGTCAGCGAGGCAGAGAAGGATGGCGCGGAAGGGCACTTCTGACCAGGGGAACAGTGCGTTCAAACCCAGAGATTGGAAAGAACAGGGAACAGCGCGGGAGCCGCGGGGCAGTTCAGTAGGACTGGGGCAGAGGAGAGGGGACAGGGGAGGGGGGCAAGAATCAGATACGGGAGGAACTCGGGCATTGAATATCGTGTCTAAGAGTGTGAATTTCACTCCCAAGTATTTACGGGGCCTCTGAATGCTTTTAAGCAGAGAAGACATCTTACTAACTCTGGACTTCGTAAAGTCCATTCTGCAGGAAGCATGGAGAACACAGGGAGAGAGCATCACCCTAGCAGTTGGTGCTGTGACTCCCGCGAGAATTGACGAGATTAGGGCTTGGGCAGGGGCGAGGGGAGGGGCCTCCCAGGGCGGAGGGCTCTTGGCTGCCCTTGGGTGTGAGGGCGGGGCAGGAGAGAACGGCCCTGGGGCCCTGGCTTGGTGGTGTGATTGCCCAAGACCAGACGGAAGAGGAAGAGGCTCGCGGGAGGACAATGAGTTCAGTTCCGGGTATGGATTTGAGGGCTTGGGGCAGATCCAGGGGAGGGTGGGTGAGTAATCGGTTGGACGAGTGAACCTGGCGCCGGGGAAGGGGTCAGGCCCGAGCGTGGATCGGTGAGTGTTGGCGCACCAAGGTAGAGCGGGTAACAAAGTGAGAGGGTGCCAAGTCCCAGACCTGGAATAGGGCCCCCTCCAGCCCGGTCAGGAGACTTAAAAAGGAAGGAGACAGAAAGAGGCTTCCCAGAGCAGAGGGTGGGGGGCTTCTGTGGAGTGGGTTCCTGGAACTCGCCTAGGCTGCCTTCGGGAAGGGGACCCAGGCGACTTGCAGAGCTCTTCTGACCCGAGAGCATGTGCGGCCCTCATGATAGCAACGTGAATAGTAGTGCCCAATGGAAACTAGGCGCCGCTCCCCAGCAGGGCCCAGTCGCCCTGCTGGTTTATAGCAGAACTGAACCACAAACCCAAATGTTCTCACACCGCGGCCAGAACACTCTTCACTACCCAGCTTTCTTTTGGTTAAAGGGGGAAAAAAAAGTTCCTCCTACCCTTTGTGAAAGGCAAAGGCATCAGGTTTCCCTTAGGTTTATTGTTGGCATTAACTTAAGTGAGAACCCCACCTTCAAATCTCTGCTAGTGTATCGTCCTTGGATCCTAGACGGCCCACGTCTTTTCCTCTTTGCTGGTCTCAGTTCTACTCGTCCTTCAAGCTCTTGCATAAGTCCCTCCATAAAGCCTCCCCTGAGGATTCCACTTCACTCTGACTTCTCTTTTTGCCTAAATTCCCGTGGCAAATACACGTTCCAGTGACACCACACACACACACACACACCTCTCTTCCAGTGAGTCACAGGCTTGTATAATCTCCCGTTGCCGGTGGGAAGGACTTGCAGCTTGCTTCTAGGCAAAGGTGATGTGTGTCACTACCTGATGACAGTTACATAACACTTCTTCTTAGCAGACTGGGGTCAGAGAGTCTCATGCTGGCTCTCAGGAAGAAAGCTGCCGTGTTCCGATTTGCTTATGGAGAAGGCCCTCGGCAGGGAGCTGCAGGAGCCTCTAGGAGCCAAGAGTCGCCCCCAGCTCACAGCAAGGAAACGGATCCTGGGCTCCACTAAGAAACACGGCCAGGCCAGCACCTTGACTGCAGGCTTGTGAGATGCCACAGAGGAGTCAGCTAAGCTGAGCCCAGACTCCTAACCCACGAAAACTATAAAATAACAAATGTGTGTTGTTTTAAGCTGCCAACGTGGCCGTCATTTGCTATGTGGCAGTTAGCACACATAGCCCCTGTCACATTTTGGTGGGCCCCTCAGCTTAGACCATAATAATTGAATGTCTAGCCTAGCTTTACCTTTCCAATCTGAACAGAGGCCTCTTGAAAACAACGAACTTGTCACGCGTGACTTGTGTTCTCAGAGGGTAGGAGAGTGAGAGGCACAAGAGAAAGTATTGATGGAATCTTAGTCCGAGAAAGAGCCATAAGTGGCTGACAGCATCTGCTGCGTAGGGATGTGGTGGGGCAAAATGAGGAATACGTGGAAAACACCTAAATAATGCTTCGTACCCAGTTATCATTAGCTGTGTTAATAAATACCACATCTGCCCCCACTTCCTCATTTTGCTGATGAAGGAATAGCTCCCTCACTACTACCCTCCAAAAAAACAAACAGACCCAGCAAGGTACCATGACTTATCAAAGGTCACACAGCAGATAAGTGGCCAGAATTCACCACTCAGAAAAAATATTAAATGGCTTACATGAGGCACTAAGGCGTGTCATTACCCACGAATTCATGGGTTGAAGAAGACAGAAAGAGCTCCCTTTTTCTTAGAGCCTTTCCCTAATTCTGACTCTCCTATCCTCCTCACTATTTTTCCTGTACTTTCCCCATGAAGACTACATGAAAAATTACCTTTTTTTTTGGTCCATTGAGTAACTGATTTGCAATAGCTGCTAATATGTACAGACTAGAGGGCTTCTTAATCAAGATTCCTTTAGTTGCAAGTGACAGAAGCGCCGTTGAAACCAGCTTAAGCGAAAAAGAGAATCTATTGGTTTACAAAGCCAAGAATGACACTAGGTATCCACGTTAACTATAGCTGCGTAACAAATCATCCCAAAGCTCAGCGGCATGAAACAATCATTTTATTACACTTATGGACCCTACGGGTCAGGAATGCAGTTAGGACACATAGAGATGACTGATCTCTGTCCTGTGGTGCCTAGGGCCTCAGTTGGGAAGACTCAAAAGCTAAGGGCGACTTGATGGCTGAGGTCATCTAGAAACGGCTTAGGCCTGTCAGTTGAGGCGGGCTGTCTGCTGGGACTTCAGCCGGGGCTTTTGGCCTGAACTCCACACATGGCCTCTTCGTGATGCTTCTTCTCGGCTTCTTCAAGCATGGCGACGGTTACCGGGACCTTTCTTCCTAGTCCTCTTTCAATACAGCTGGGTCTCCCCACATCCATGCCAAGAGCCTTTGAGACAAGGAGGCAGAGAGGAAGACTGGGAGCCAGAGAGAAACACGAGCACTTAGCACCAGCGGGTGTTGGCAGCTCTCACAAAGTCTATTTACTGACAACACGTATCTCCTAATATTTACTAATCCCTCAGATGTTTGCAAATGAGGCAAAGCTGTGAGGAGCTGTGCGGAGAAGTGGCAGCTGTGTAGCCAACCCTGGCACCCGTTCGCGGAGGGCCACGTCTTCCACCAGAAGCTCCCGAAGCCCGGCCCCATGTCCAGTGCCCAGAGCTGAGCAGTTCTGTTACATAAACTTGAAATCAGCAGTCTCTGTTCACACTTAACCTACTCACTTCCGTCTCTTCCAAAACATATAGATTATGAAGATCTTCAACAGGGAGCACCCACCATTCCCTTAGACCCATGGCCCAGAGCTTAATCACATGATCAGAAAATTTCTCTTTACATGTAACCTTCTGTAATTAAAACAGATTCTAGGCCAATGGCCTCCATCAAGCTTTGAACGCTGCATGCGTGCCCTCCAAAGCCTGAATATTGAGAGTTAGCCATCGGTTTTCTGCATTCAGCTCCTGATACCCAGCCAGTGCTCCATGGCTCCCTTCAGGAATGATTTTCTTTTGTTCCGTGATCCTAGTCAGTCACCTTGCAAGGCACTCTGCTCGGTACAGGAAAGAGAATCCCAGTCCATTTAGCTGGCATTGACTGAGCATCCACAATGTGCCAGGCACGGGGCCAGGGCTGGGGGCACAGAGAGAAATCATCAGCCCCTGCCCTTTAAGAATTCTCAGGTCAGGGGGGAGAGGCAGCCGTGAAAACAAGCACTTACTATAGAGTGCGGTAAGTTTTGTACCAGCTGCTATGGGAACGCTGAGGAGGGATGATTAACTGTCGGGATTCTCTGCGAAGTCGGGGAAGACTTCATCAGTGTCATTGGAGTGGGGTTTTGAAGGGTGAATAAAAGCTTATTAGAAGGGTAAGGCTGGGGAAGGAATGCCAGCAGAGGGAAGAGTATATGCAAAAGCAGAGAGGCGGGGAAGAACATGGTGTGTTTTGGGAACTCACAAGGTAGCAGAGGGCCAGAAAGGAGGCAGTGGGCAGCTTAATCCCTCCCCTCACCCCTCCATGGCCCTGGGTGGGGTGGGGGTGGGGGCGGCAACAAGAAATGGAAGCACCAGCTCTATTGCTAGTAAGTAAGCAAGATTTTTAAAAAAAATTTTTTAAACATTTATTTTTGAGACAGAGTGTGAGCGAGGGAGGGGCAGAGAGAGAGGGAGACACAGAATCTGAAGCAGCTCCAGGCTCTGAGCTGTCAGCAAAGAGCCCAACATGGGGCTTGAACCCACAAACTGTGAGATCATGACCTGAGCAGAAGTCGGACACTTAACCGACTGAGCCACCCAGGCGCCCTGATTATCTTTCTATATAAAGCTCATATCCTTAAGTCTTGGTTCTGTGGGTATTCTAGAACTTTTACAAGATTATAATCAACTAACGGGAACTGGCTTCTCAAGGAATCAAGGTCTCTTATATTTGAAAGGCCCTTGGACAGGTCACCCGTACTCTGTGGGCTTTTGTGATGATATGAAATGTGATTACTGCTGATTGGAACTGGAGAGGGTGAGCCGGGCCGGTGCCCAGCTCTCCTCACAGCCCTCACCGAACTTCTTCTCCTTTCTGCACCTTAAGCCACTCAGGCTGGTGCTCTTCATGCAGCAGACACATTGATCATTTGGGTTCTCTTACCCTCTCAAAACAGAACAAAACAAAAAACAGTGTTGGCTTTTTGGAAACTTCCAGAACCACTTCTTTCCTGAGTAAGGACTTGCCCGACACAAGCAAAATAAGCTGACACTTCTCAAGGAGCTCTAGGAAATCCTGGTCTAACACATGAGCCTTACAAATAAGTTTCTAAAAGCACCTGTTAGCCTGCCAAACTTTTGACCAGCCTGCAAAATGCTCTGGGCTCTTCTCAAAGCGCTGCCTCTGATGATGTGAGCTGTGGGCAACTTAAACGAGGGCAGGGATACATTTTCAATTTTTCATAAAATATTTACCTTCCTCGGATCCAGTTTCTTTTTAGGCTTGGTCTTTTATCTTTTTGGTGCTAGACTTAATTTGCGACCCTGCTCCCTCGCCTCCCCGCAGCCTGTCTGGCTGCCCTTTGCTGAAGAAGTGAACTTGGCATTCACAACAGGAAAACCCCAGGGCCCCAGGCGAGGTTTGAGAAGAGCTGCTTCTCTTCCTGTGGGGCCCACCAGGGCCACCTGCCCAGGTGCTCAAGGTGCTGCTGCTGCCCTCTCGTGGCCGCGACCTCGGGTGTGGCGGGCGTCCGCTTGGCAAACAAAAAGTCCTCCAATTTTCAGGAGGCTAGCTGATTAAAGCATTCCCAAGACCCATGTCATTAAAAAAAATTTTTTCTTAGTGTTTAATTTTGAGAGTGTGTGCACCCGCGCTGAGTAGGGGAGGGGCAGAGGGAGAAGACAGAATCTGAAGCAGGCTCTGGGCAGTCAGCGCAAAGGGCGGCGGTGGGGCTCGACCCCATTAATATCAAGACCATGACCTGAGCTGGAATTGGGTCCTCAACCATAGAGCCACCCGATTGCCCAGATCCATGTCATTTTAGAGCTGAAAGGAACCTTAGTCCAACGCCCATTTTTTTGGCTTTTTTTTTTTTAAGAGAAGGACGCCCCCCAAATAAGAGAGATTCTGTCATTTAGCCAAGGACACATCCTAGTGAGAAAAGTAGCTTGGAGTGGAACCTCCATCCTCACTGGAAGACGAAGGAAGGGGAAGTTGCCATTTGAAGCTGAGAAAGACACAGTGATACTGAAGAGTTGCAGACCAGACTTGGGGAGCCAGAGGAGCAGAGAAAATGTGGTGGGTTTCTCTCCACCTGCCAGCGACACCCCCATCCCAGCTGCTGCTTTGTAAGTGCCCACAGGCCTTGGAAAAGGACCATCTCCTGACTTTTTGGAGCACTATCTTATACCTAGGACACAGCATTCCAGGGTAGGAGATCTAGATTCTGGTTGTTGTTTTTTTTAATTTTTAAAGGTTTATTTATTTTTTGAGAGAGAGAGAATGGCAGAGACGGAGTGCAAATTGGGGAGGGTCAGAGAGAGAGGGCAACACAGAATCCGAAGCAGGCTCCAGGCTCTGAACTGTCAGCACAGAGCCTGACTTGGGGCTCAAACCCATGGACCGCAAGATCATGACCTGAATGGAAGTTGGATGTCCAACCGACTGAGCCGCCCAGGCGTCCCTGGAGAGCTAGATTCTTGTCCAAGCTTCCAACTTGAGTCACTCACCCCACCTCCACCTTTGGGCCTCAATTTTCTCACTCGTGAAGTGAGGACGTGTTCTGTTTTCCGTGGTTTCTTTTAGCAGTGCTAGTTTCTGATTGTCTGCTTGCCTCTTGGCCCAAAATATCTGGTGGGACTAAGGGACTAGGAGCAACTTGAGGGCAGAGTCTGTATCTTTTTCTTTTTTAAATAGTTTATTGTCAAGTTGGCTTCCATATAGTCTGTATATTTTTCTGTTCATCCCCAAAGCTTAACTCTATACTTTTGACATATCTAAAATTCATTAACAATAATTAGTGTGTTCAGAGCCTGCTGGGTACCAGACACATCACATGTGATCCTTGCATATGGCTTCGTGCTGGTGGCCGCCACACCTGTGAGGTCATAAAGCAGTGCTAAGCCAAGAGCCACGGGGTCAGATTGCCTATGACTGTCTCCTTCTTCTACACTTCCTGTCTTATGCATCCCTCCTCTCTGTATCCATTTCCTCATCTGGACAATGGGATTTAAGTGGCAGTGCCTGGCACATGTGAGCCCTCAGTAAATGTTAATAGGTGGGCGTTATCACCTTGATTTTATGGATGAGGGAATTAAATAACTTCCAAACCAGCATGGCCAATAAGTGACTCATCTAAGATGATAAGCAAGATCTAAAGCCCATGCGGAGTTTAGGCTCCATGCTGCACTATTCCCCTCTGACCAACCTGGCCTCAGAACAAGTGAATGAATGAAAGCCTTCATTGCTGGTGGTCGTGCCAATAGTTGGCACTTGACTTTTCCATGGGGAAGGTATTATTACTCCTGCTCACTTCCTGGAACCAGCCAAGACAGAAGATGAAAACAAAACAGAAGTAAAGTGCCCTCTTCAGCACAGAGAATACAGGTTTCTTCTACGCCAGTGAGGACTTGCTGAGCATGTGGCCGCAGTAGGCCAGGCATTGCAGACATTGGAGGGCCCTCTGACCTTTAAATGCTTGCAGTCTAGTTGGGGAACAAACCTATCCAAAGTCTGGATTATCATGTTTACACCCCAAAATGGGGTAATATAGATTACTTGAGTTCAGAAAGGGAACAGAGAATCCTGGGAACCTTCCTGGAAGAAGAATCACTCATCCCTGAGGTTATCTTTGATTCCTTTCCATGTCCTGCGTTCAGTTGGTCAGTCACCAAGACATAGCTGTTCTTTCCAAAGTGATTCATAACAGTCCCTTACCTTTCAGCACCGTGGCCACTTCCCCTGCTCAGTGGCTCATTACTTCATGCCTGGAGGTGCTCCGACAGTCGGCTAACCTGTCTCTTGGCCGCCAGCCTTTACCTTTTCAATCTGCATCATCTACCTCTTTGGGATTAGCCTTCATTCCGAGTTTCCTTGAACCAATTGTTTAAGCATCCACTGGGCCAGGTGCCCCTCCTCTATGCACCAGGGATTCAGTGTTGAAGCAGACAGGCAAGGAGATCCCTGCCCCCCAAGGACCCACATACTAGTTTAAGAAAACTCCCCTGGAGAACTGTTGCTGCAAAGATAGGCGTTCAGACACTCAGGGCAGGGCCCACCCTATTTGTTCCCCACCCCCTCCTCCCCCACTACTTTCCGGACTTTTCAGCCTTACTCACCAACCCCCACACAGGCTGATTATTTCCAACCCGGGCTTTCTTCTCGCCCTTTCTCGTGGGACCTACTTGCCCAAATCCTTCAGGGCCTGCTTCTAAGCCCACATCCCCCCCACCCTTCTCAGCACTACTCCTCTCCCTCCGGTGAGCCTTCCACAAGATTGTAAGCTTCTGGAGGCTATAGTCCTGTTCTGGATGTGTCCATCCTGCTCTCCCTTAGCACCTGGCACAGGACTGTGCAAATAATAGGGGTTTTATTCTTCCTCCTCCTCACAGTAAAAACACCTGTAAAGCACTTTACAAAGTGTTGTCATGTAGGCAGTCTGGGTGGCTCAGTTGGTTGGGCATCTGACTTTGGCTCAAGTGTTGGTCTTGTGGTTCCTGAGTTTGAGCCCCGTGTCGGGCTCTGTGTTGACAGCTGGGAGCCTGGAGCTTGCTTCCGATTCTGTCTCCCTCGCTCTCTGCCCCTCCCCCGCTTGCCCTCTCTGTCTCTCAGAAATAAACATTAAAATACAAAGTGTTGGGGCGCCTGAATGGCTCAGTCGGTTAAGTGGCCGTCTTCAGCACAGGTCATGATCTTGCGGTCCGTGAGTTTGAGCTCCGCATCAGTCTCTGTGCTAACAGCTCGAAGCCTGGAGCCTGCTTCAGATTCTGTATCTCCCTCTCTCTCTGCACCTCTCCCACTCGTTCTCTCGGTGTCTCTCAAAAATTAATAAACATTAAAAAAAAATAGAAAATGTTTTCATGTACATAATCTTCTATAAACTACACAGTATCTTTGTAGCAAGTACCAGTCAATATCAAATGGGTTAATAGGTCAAAAGAGAAAGGCATCCCGGGTGAGGGAAATAACACCAGGATGTACAAGGTCAGGAATGATCCCCACCAGAGAGGAAGGCAGTGTGGGAAGTAGCCTTGCTGGAGAGAAAAGAACGAACACCATAGGAAACTTGGGAAATGAAGGGTCAAGGTAACAAAAAACAAACAAAAACCAAGCACATGGCACTGGCACAGTAAGTGGTTTGGAGTGTTTATTTCTGGCCTTCTTAGAAACATTTTTTCTTTTGCAAAGCTGTCGCAAGTGTCCATATCATTTTGTGTCCTACTTTTTGTCACTTAATATTCTAAGCACTGTTCCCTGATGCGACATCGTCTTTGTAAAGGCCGTTTGGAGTGAATGCAGAATGTTCCAGGGTAGCTGCACCGTCACGTCCTTAACCTGGCTCCCTGTTGTTGGCCACGTTGCTTCCCATTTTGCACGGTTTCAAGAAGCACCGCAACACAACTCTTGTGCAGAGAGAAGAAACAGAATGAAGCCAGAAAGACTGATCCGTATTATCCCATTTGCCATGCTTACTGCGGTCACCATTCCTGAATCCCCAGTCCGGGGTTCAGGGGCTTACACAGAGTAGGAGCTTAATAAATAAATGTGTGGCGGGGGAGGGCATCTGGGTGGCTCAGTCTGTTAAGTGATCAAGTTTGGCTCAGGTCATGATCTCACGGTTCGTGAGTTCGAGCCCCACATTGGGATCTCTGCTGTCAGCACAGAGCCTGCTTCAGATACTCTGTGTTCCTCTCTCTCTGCCCCTCTCCTGCTCACCCTCTCTCTCTCAAAAATGAACATTTTTTTTTAAGTTTTACATTTTTGTGAATTAAATGTTTTATTGAGGTACAATTAACATATTCCTTCATGACCTGGAGTACTAATATTCTAAATTGACCTCTCAGAGTTGATATTAAATTATATTTTTCTAGTTTTTCTACAGTTGATTTATAATCTTTAACTCACCTGAATTTATTTAGGTGTACTGTTTAAGGACAGAGCCCTTCCACCCCAAATTTTAACCGGTTGTTCAAATGCCTTTCTCCCCGTGGTCCTTTTCTAAGGGGAGAGAGGGGGGAGGTGCAGAGGGAGAGAGAGAGAAAGAGAGACAGAAAGAGAATCTTAAGCAGGCTCCATGCTCAGCACAGAGCCCAACACGGGGCTCAATCCCACGACCCTGGGATTATGACCTGGGCTGAAATCAAGAGTCGGAAGACTCAATCGACTAAGCCACCCAGGTGCCCCTCCCCTCCCAATTGTCCTTTTTAAATACTAATATAAAATTGGGTATATATTTGCCTAGCCAGTCTGTTAAATTGATGTATGAGCTATATAATGGTTTACTGTCTGCCAAGGCGAATACGCCTCCCAATTAAGCACCATCTTCAACGTTTTCTTTGACATCTCCCGTTTATTCTTCCAGATGAATTTTAAAATAATTATATCCAATTCTAAAAGGACTCTTTTGGGATTCTCACTGTAATTACACAAAGCCCAAAAATAAATTAAGAGAGAAGTGACATCTTTACAATTTTACGTTTGCCATCCGGGGAGGTTTTTCTTCGTTAACTTTTCCCGTATTTTTCTCAACAAAATTTGGTCATTGTCTCCCTCCCCTGCTCATGCTGTCTCTCTCTCCCAGAAATAAAAACAAGGCCCCCCCCCAAAAAAAAAAACATTAAAATTGGGTCATTGTCTTCACGTTGATGACTGACATTTCGAAAAAAGGGGATTCCTAGGTATATTATATTTCAGGGTGTTTACTAACTGGGCTGTTACCAGTGTCTGCAGGGGCACTTGCCGACTGGACATAACAATCCAGTCGACTCTTTCGTCATTGATGCATTCTTTCTGTTCCTTGGCTGTCTGCCCCTCAAAGCCACCCGCAGATTTGAGTTCTGCCCTTTGGAGCCAGATGGAGTAAAACTGCCCTTCCTCCTCCAGGACAGATTTTCATCTTTGGAGACTGTCCTGTTTCCCATCAGTCTTTTTTTTGGTGGGGGGGGGAGGCTGTCCTGGCCAAATAACCCCAGCTGATAGGATGAAACTAGTATTTGGGAAAGAGTCAGACGATGGTGGTCAGGAGGACGAGCTTGGGGTGGATTAGACTAGAAGGCAGGGAAGCAGCAGACGCTGGCTTCTGCAGCGACCCAGAGTTCAAGACTGGCTGAGACAAGGTTGTGGACACAGCAAGGGGGAAGTCTGAGGGATTTTTCAAATGAGGGAACAAGGGACAAATGGCAACAAAGAGTCAAAGATGGCTTTCAAGCCTCTAGCCTGAACCACTGAAGAGAGGGACTCTCTTCACAGAGAGAAAGTGAATAGGGCAGAGATTTTGGAAGGAGTCTATTTCTGTCCTCCTGACCCTGAGATTACAATATATCCAAGGAATGAAGTCTGTCCTATAGACCAGTTGTGACACACACACACACACACACACTCTCTCTCTCTCTCTCTCTCTCCCAGTTCCTGGCACCACGCTCCTAAAACTCTTGTAATTTCTTAAGTGATAAGAGCATCAGGGACGTTTCTTGTTCTAAAATTTGCCTTTGGCCCTGATTCCTAACGCAGGGCTCCTGAAGCCTTTGTGAATTCCTAAGTGATAAATGAATATCGGGAGCATCTTGGGTCCAGGGAGGCAACTCTGGGCGGGCTCCTGGATGAGGGCTGGTCCCCAGAAAGGCTGAGCCGTGTTTAGAAAATTGGCATTTTCAGGGGCGCCTGGGTGGCTTAGTTGGTTAAGCTTCTGACTTTCGCTTAGGTCATGATCTCACGGTTCGTGGGTTCGAGCCCCGCGTTGGGCTCTGTGCTGACTGCCAGCTCAGAGCCTGGAGCCTGTTTCAGAGTCTGTGACTCCCTCTCTCTCTGACCCTCCCCTACTCATGCTGTCTCTCTCCTAGAAATAAATAAAACATTTAAAAAAAAATTTTAAAAAAAAAAAAAAAGGGGCAGAGCTGGCATTCAAACTCAGAGCTCACTCCTGTTCTGTGCTGCTGGCATAACAGNGCTCAGAGCCTGGAGCCTGTTTCAGAGTCTGTGACTCCCTCTCTCTCTGACCCTCCCCTACTCATGCTGTCTCTCTCCTAGAAATAAATAAAAAAAAAAAAACATTAAAAAAAATTAAAAAAAAAAAAAAAAGAAAGAAAATTGGCATTTTCAGCCTCGTCGCCCCCTTTCTTCGGAGAGGGGAGGGTCTGGAGATGGAGCTGATACTTGACCGTGGCGAGGTGAGAAAGCATCCGTGAAATCCCAAGCGTGTGGCATTCCAAGCGCTGCCAGACTGGCAAACGCATGCACTCCAGAGGGTGACACACCTCGGCTCCGCGGGGGCAGACGCTTCTGCACCCAGGACCTTCCCACACCTCGCCCTAGGTATCTCTTCATCATCTGCATCCTTGATCGTGTCCTGTAGTCAACTGGGACACTTACATGTTTCCCTGGGTTCTGTGATACACTCCAGCAAATTACTTAAAGCCAAGGAAGGGGCCGCAGGAACCTCTGTTTTGTACCTATGCCAGACAGAAGTCGTGGGAGCCCAGGGGGCCTGCTACTTGCGACTGGCATCTGAGGCAGGAGGGGGGGAGGGGCGGGCTGGTGGATGGAGCCCTTCCCTGGTGGGCTCTGACACTGTCCCCAGGGAGGTGGCGTGGGACACCCAGCTGCCACCCTCCATGGCATGGCGCAAGGAAAACCTCACGCTCCTGGTGACCAGCAGCTGAATCAGAAGTGAGGTGCCCTGTGTGAGCAGCACAGCAGAAACAGATGGAGAACAGAGTTTTTCCCAAACAGCGGTATTCTCCAATCCCCTCCACCCCCACAATAGTATGTTTTACATAGGCCAACTCACATAAACACAGAGGGACATAACACAGGTCTAAGGGTCCCCAAACTCCTGCAGACACAGTGCCCAGAATACTGAGAGGGAGGAAAGGCCGAGGCGTGTAGGCACCACCAAATGGGTGGATTAAGGGGTGAGCATGAATGACTTCTCATGCCTCAGCTGCCTGAGGTCCTGCGGTCTATGATCTGACAACCAACACCTTGTCAGGAAATTAATTATCCTGTCACCGTCTAGCCTCAGCCCCATGTCCCAGAAGTCTCCCGGGGAAGACAGATTCCAGAAGAAAGGCCAGACCCGTTTTAGAGTTCTCGCCGCCAACCTGCAGAGCGCGGGGAGCTAGAGATGAGTCACCTGTAAAACACATGTCCTTTGTCCGCAGCCCGGAGGAAGGGGGTCTGGAGAGTATTTAGGTCTCCAACTTTGAGTTTCAAGGCCATGGTGCTTAGAACTGGGGCGGAAAAGATAGGACACAGTTTCTCCTTGTAAAACGAGAGTGCTAAATCGAAGCATGGAAAAGAGGCCAAGGGCCCTAGGCTAACATCTGCTGTTGGGTCAGAGCCTGAACAAGCAGGGCTTGGCTCAGAGGAATGAGGGAGCCCAGGGGATTATTAGGAGCCCCACATAAAGCAGCAACACATATCAAAGGGTTCATTAAAGAGGGAAAGCTGCTTTGGTACCCCAGGGGACATCACCCTCTTCAGTCAAATTAAGTTGCTTTCAGCCATATCATAGCAGAGCATCTTTCCAGGGTAAATCTTAGACCGTTTCGTAGTGAAAGATTCTTCTGAAAAAAAAATTTTAATGTTCATTATTTATTTTTGAGAGAGAGATGGAGTGCAAGCGGCGGGGGGGGGGGAGGGGGGGGCCGGGAGGAGAGAGAGAGGGACACAGATCTGAGGCAGGCTCCAGGCTCCGAGCTGTGAGCACAGAACCACGAGATCGTGACCTGAGCTGAAGTCAGACGCTTAACCGACTGAGCTACCCAGGTGCCCCAAAAGAGTCTTTTAAAGAGAGATGAAAGTGTGCAAATCAACTTTGGGCTTTAGAAATTTAGTTTTAGGGGTGCCTGGGTGGCTTACCGTTTAACTGTCTGACTCTTCATTTCGGCCCAGGTCAACGATCTCAAGGTTCCTGAGTTTGAGCCCCACAATGGGCTCTGCTTTGACATCGCGGAGCCTGCTTGGGATTCTGAAATGAATTTTAAAAGTAAACTTAATAAAAAAAAGAAAAAAAGAAACTTACCTGTTAAAATTGCTGTGGGCAGGGGGATGGGGGAAATAGCAGATGGGGATTAAGGAGAGCACTCCTTATGATGAGTTCCGGGTTTTGTAGGGAAGTGTTGAATTACTATTGTACACCTGAAACTAATATTACACTGTTCACTAACTGGAATTTCAATAAAAACTGTAACTAACTGGGGCGCCTGGGTGGCTCAGTTGGTAGATCATCTGACTTGGGCCCAGGTCATGATTTCATGGTTTGTGAGTTCGAGCCCCACGTCGGGCTCTGTGCTGACAGCTGCTTCGGATTCTGTGTCTCTCTTTCTCTCTGCCCCTCCCCGGCTCACACATACTCTTTCTCAGAAGTAAATAAGCACTAAAAATAAACAAATAAATAAAAACTTAAAAAAACCCACCTCTAACTAGAGTTAGAGTTGCCATGCATCTCTTGGTGGAAATGCCTCTCAGACTCCTCTGTTTGCAGAGGCGGCACATGGAGGGAGGCGGGAGCAGGGGCCCTTGTTCAGGAGGTGGGGAGAGCTCCGAGGTTCAGGCAGGAAGCTGGTGCCGACGGCTGCATGTCCGGGCAGCGCTTAGCACCAGCTCAAAGACACAGGCCTTCGTGGCAAAGGTCCCAGGCAGGCCGACTCCATCCTGCCTCCTGGAGACACTGGAGCAGCACAGAGCTGGCTTACAAGTAGCAGCAGAACAGGAGTCAGCAGGCTCGGGGCTTTGTCTTCTCCTGCAGTCCCTGCGCTCCAGTGAAAAGGTCGCTAAGATAGAAATAGTTCCCTCCACTACTTGCTCTTCCTGTGGACCCTCCTTATTAGGCTTTGGAACAACCCCCTCCCCCCCGAGATGATACCACTTAGACCATGGCCAACACACGGCAGGGGCATGTTGCTGTCCAAGGACTCTTAGAGCCCCAGTTCTAGTCCCCAGGCCCACTTCATCATCTCCAGCCCAAGTCTCTGCTCACCCCACCAAGCCCGCGGGGCCTGGGCCGAGAGCCTCCCTTTCCTGTGTGGCAGGCGGCACACTCACCCCTGCCTTCCAGCCTTGCAAGTCTCGGCGCCTGAGAGCAGCCCCACCCCGCGTCCACCCTCCTCGGTGTGTGAACAGGCAGTCTACGTACACCCCTGCCGAGTGAAGCTGCCAAAGGCAGGCGAGAGCCCGGGGCTGCCAGTAGGCCACCCTGGGTCTGGGACGGAAGGCTTCCAATGTACTCGGAAACCTGGGGTGTGGATTAGCTGACGAGCAGAAAGGCGAAGGCACATCTCAAGAGAAAACTTTCCATTCTTTCCACTGAAGGAGAAAGAGAAGCTAGAAGTGGGGACTGAGGGGGCTGCATTTCCAGTTGTTTCCGTCCAGAAAAGATTCATGTAAATTCAGCTCTGCCCCAGGGGGTTCTACACTCAACTGCATTCTTAGCATAAAGGGAAAAAAAAAAAGACCCCTGCACTAATTGAACCAGAGAGAGCCCAGAGCAAGCCAGAAGCCCTCAGACAGCTGCCGTCAGCACTTCCAGCGTGCCTGTCATTTCTGCAACGGACCTGGGCTTGCTTCCCTCCCTCCGGTGGCGGCTGGCGAATCTCCGAGTAGTGTCAGGGCCTCCGCTGTGATCAGCTCTTCTCCAGTCAAGGAGGACACACACCAGCCAAGCCCAGGGGGCCCCGCGAGGCCACCACTCCAGGCAGGGCCAAAGTTAAGGGCCACCTCCTACGATGAGGACCCAGACTGTGATGCTGAGCGGCTTAAGAGGGACGTTCTAACTCCTCTGACTGCCCCAAAGTCCTTCAGTGTTTGGACCGCCTACACCACACCTTCCGGATGTGGACAGCAGGGTGCCCCTCCTTAACGGGCACTAAAATCATGTTCTTTCACCCTTCCCGAAAAGCGTTGGGGGGAGGGGGAACAGACCAGCAGCTCCAAGAGACACAGAACATATTTTATTAAATCCACCACACAACCCATATGCCGCCTGGGAAGAAAACGTCAGAACTGGAAGGGCCCATGACGTCCATCTGGTCTGACCCCCTGGTTTTATGACCGAGGAGAGTGAGCAAACAACCCGTGGATGGTGCCGGTGCACCGGCCTGGTCCTGATGCGCAGAAACACACGGGAGGTCAGGCTTCTGGGCTGGAGCCGGGTCAAACCTAAAGACTTGGTTTGTGGTTACCTTTCATGTTTCTGTGCCCTAAGGGACTATGTCCTGAGGCTTATCCCCTTCGTGAGGAAAACGTGGTGAGTGTTAGGGTCTTTCAGGGCAGGCAAATGGACCAATTGTGGAGCAGAGGGTGCAGACAGTTTAGGGGAAGAGTTCAATCCCTCCCCACAAGAGTTCCGATCATCCTTTCTCCCAAAGGACATGAAGACCCCAACGCCTCAGGGCAAACACGCTTGCCTTTCTGAGGTTGGATCCGTCTGGAGGAAGGAGGGAAAGAAGTTGGTAGAAGAAAAAAGAGGAAAAGATGGCATTCTGAAATTAACAAGGTCAGGGGAACACATTTTCCCCAGCGTGGAACAAATCCGAACACCGCAAGAGAAGGCTGTAAACCTCTGGTATTAAATCAATTGTGAGATGTAGAGGGAAAAACACCAATAACTTAGCAAAATAAATACAATGAGAGTTTCGCTGAGATGGCTATAACCCAGTGAAAACAGTTTTTAGGCTCTTGAGTCCAGAAGACGGAGGTCTCCCTTGTGCTGCATCCTCGGCAAAAGCCCTAAGCCCTGCTGGAGTCTTCCCCGCGGACAGAAGTCACTTGTAGCTCTCTGCAGCCCTACAGAATCTTTCCACCAAAAGCCATTCCAGGAAGGTACATTTCCTTCTCTTGGGAAGACGAGGTTCGCGGGCTCTGCCCCGGCCATGATGGGCCGCCTTTGTCCGTCTGTAGGAGGCCCAGGCCAGCAGGGGCTGAGGAGAGGAGCCACCAGTGTGTGGCTAAGAACGGAGCCGTGTTCGCACAGGGAACGGAGTCCCCCAGGACATCCTCCAGGCACAGTGGACACCGGGGCCTCCGGCTTCGAGCACTGAGGCAACTCTGGTCGCCTCCTCTGGGCCAATAAGGGCCCGGACTCCGGGGCCAGCTGCCCCCCAGTCCACAAGAGTAGGGAGGTCCTGCTACAGAGACGTACTAACTACAGGGATAAGGACACTGCCCTGGCTCTCGCCAGCAGGAGAGCGTCCTCCAAAGGGGCTGCAGGGTCCCGCAGAGGCGCTCATCCTCTGTCCGCCCAGCGTCCAGGGGTCAGAGTCTAGAAATGGAGGGACACCTCAACTGGCCCCAAGGCTCGAGTGCAGCCAGGGGTCAGTCAGGAAGTCAAGGTTGGGGCTGACGGCCTACGGGGCAGGTGGGCTTCTCCGCAGGTGAGAGGCAGCAGCGACGGCAGCTTCGGGCTCCTTCCACTCATGTCTCAACCACTCGGATGAGAGGCCTGGGCTTGTTGGGGCTGGGGGGTTTGGATATCCTCACGCTGAAAGACAGTAGGAGACACTGGGCGCCTCCTGTCACCCGTCCTGCACACAGCCACCCCCCACGTTCGCCCCTGGGGTTCCACACTTCAGGGCTGGCTGATGTCTTCTTGCTTCTCATGCTTTGAAATGGTAACTGTCAGCGACATCCAAGAGAGAAGAGGGGGAGTGTACGGCTGCTTGGGGCAGGGGTGAGGAGAAAACAGGGAGCATTCTAACAGCTGAGGAGTGGGTGTAGCTGTGAGTCTTGTTTTTTCCAAAGTCTGCGATCTTTTTGTGAATCTCCTGGAAACAAAGTCCCTCTCCCTGGAAATAAGTACTTACTACATACTCATGACCTTGACAAACAGTTTCAGGGGTCTGTACGCCTCTAGAGGCCATTCATGGACCTCCTTGGGGCTGTGCTATCAGGCTCTCCTCTGATCTGGATGGAAGGTGGCTCCGGCGGAGAACGGGTCAGGTTAGAGCCTGAGAGCCCAAGACAGATTTACAAGAGCCTCGCCCTGGCCTCGGCCCTAGAGGCTTCCTTCCCACAGTACTGTCCTTGCTTCCCCCCGGCCCCGTGAGCACTCACTCACCTGCCCGGGCTCTCCGTCTTGGCCCAGGTCTGGGTGCTGAAGTTGCCATGACTGACCTGCTTTTCGATCAGGTGCTCCATCCGGTCATGCATCTCTAGATTCTGAAATACAAGTTGCGGGGTCAGACTTGGCCATTTTTGGGCTTGCACGTGTGACGTCTAACTAGATCATTCTGGTCTCTCCACCTATTTGCACTGTTGCCGCGGCCCGACCACACGTACCCTCCCCGCCCCCACCTTCACCGCCCGGATCGCCTGCAGGTCCCAGTCCTGCCTCCTCCCACAGGGACTGTGTGCTGCACCGACGGTCCCCTGCTGTCCCCTCCACACGCTTCCTGTACACAGTCTCTTGTAGTCCACTGAGATAGTCACCTGCCTTGGTCCATACTCTTTTATATAAGATATCCTTAGGTCTTCATTTTTCCCCTAATGATGTATAGCTGACACATAGGCCACCTTAGTTTTAGGTGTAAACCACAGAGATTTCCCAGCCCTATGTGTTCCATCCTGGGTGTCACACAAGGCCATCCCCGTAACATGGACTATATTCCTTAGGCTATAAGGTCTTTTGTTTTCTTTTTTTAAAACATATTTTATCTCTAAATCTAAAGTGCAAATTCTGGAGAGAAACAACCCAGCCTCCCGTTTCTTTCTATCTCCCCCACTGCACACACAGGTCTTCACACGGTGCCTGGAAAGCAGTTTTTGGGGGTCGGTGGAAGGGTGGAAATTAGATGCAGAACTTGGGAGCTGATCAAGGCCTTCACCCTAGGCACGGAGAGGACCCCCCCCACGGAGGCCGCCTCCTTCATGGTCCAGCTCTGCTGGCAGCCCCTCCGCTCGGCCTTGGGCACGGGGCTCACGCCGTGCTGATGTGTCCCTCTGGAGGAGGCACAGGCTTGCACTGGACTCGGCGGAACTGAACGCCAGCAGTCTTCCAATGTGCACGTCCGAGCGGCAGCCAGACAGGAGGAAGACCCCCGGGATCCCTCCCTCCCTTGGTGCGGTCCTGTCTCCAAGGGCCTGCCCCCTTCCCAGGGCTGCTCAGGGCATGCACCTCTGCCTCCAGGTAGGCAATTTTCTCCTTGAGCTCCTGGATGGTGTTGTCCTTTGACTGGACCACAGCTTTTGAATTCTGGAGCTGCAAAGATGGGGGGACAACAGGGCTCATTTTGAAATGACTCCGTGCACATGCATCGAACTTCGCCCTGCTAGGTGAGCCAGCAGACGCAAGGCCGACTTCTGCAACCCTCCCATGACTTGCTTAGCTTGCTTTCTTTTTATTTTTAATGTTTATTTTTGAGAGAGAGAGAGCAGAAGCAGGGGAGGGGCAAAGAGGGAGAGGAATAGAGAATCTGAAATGGGCTCGGCACCAATAGCAGAGAGCCCGATGTGGGGCTAGAACTTGCGAACTGCAAAGACCATGACCCGAGCTGAAGTCGGACGCTTAACCAACTGAGCCATCCAGGTGCTGCCTGCTTTTCTATAAAAGCCTCATTTCAGTCAATATTGAGCTCTTGATTACCCCAGGTGTGTGTGGGGGGAGTGAGAAGAACACCATTTTGATGATCCAAAATCATAAAGGACTCAAAACCCATTCCGTTTGATGTTGGCAAATACAAATTATTTATTCATTCAAGTTATATTTTTGGGCACCTAGGTGGTTCAGTCGGTTAAGCGTCTGACTCTTGATCTCAGCTCAGGTCTTGATCTCAGGGCTGTGAGTTCAAGCCCTGTGTTGGGCTCCGCACTGGGCGTGAAGCCTACTTAAAAACATTTTTTTTTGAGGGCTTACCACGTGACAGGCTCTGTTTTAGACACTGGGAAAGAGTAATGGACTAGCCAGGAAAACCCCGGCCCTCATAGAGCTGACATGCAACAATTATGTCCACCCAGTTAGGGGGTTTTAAGTCCTCAAACAGTTCTGCAAAAAATGGCATGTCCTGGACTCTGCTACCCTAAAACTGAGGTAGAGGAAGGCAGGAAATCTGCCGCGAGGTACAAAGGTGGAGAAGCCACACACAGATAAGTGAGTCTACCGTGACCTTACTTTTTATTTACCAGCTCTCTTCAAAGCATAAGAGAGACAAGCCTCTTCTTTTTTCCCCATTGGAAAGCAGAAGGCAAATGGCCAAGAACGAGGGGAATGATGTGAGAAGAGCGAATCCCAATCGCCCAGACCTAGTGGTCGGCAGCCGTGAACGTTTTATAGGAGCTTTGGGAACAGAGGCCAAGCTCCCTGGGAAAGTGAGCGGCAAAAGCATGGACAGGAGTGAGGGCTGGGCTCGACGTGGTGACTTTCCGGGGGCAGCTGGCCCTGCTCACCTGCTCTATCATCTGCCGGACTTTCCGCTGCTGGCTCTTCAGCATGTCGTCCAAGTGGTGGATCTTCTCCCGCAACCCAGCCACCTCCTTCTCCAGGTGAGCCGCCCTAGGCATCAAGACCAGAAGCTGAGGCAAAGGGAGAGGATGCTTTCTCTCTACCCAGTCACAGGAAGCACCGTAGGCCTGAGCGCTTACGTGAACCGGACCCCTGCTGCCCGACTCCCCAGTGGTCTGCCCGGAGGAGGAGATGCTGGGACAGCATGGAACAGCACAGCAGAAGCACCACAAGAGATCAGCTACCAGGCTCAGCAAGGGGAAGTTACACAGGAAAGCTCCAGACGGCACAACTAGACCCGCGAGGAAGCAGTCCTCACGCTAACACAGGACGGACTTTCTCAGCATGGAAGTGCCAGAAAGTGCGCTGCCTCGTGTGTGATGAGCCCCTTGTTCCTGGAAAGATTCAGGTGGGAGCCGGGAATGTGATACCTAATGCCATCAAGCTGTTGGAAAGGGCTTGAGGTCAAGAGAGAGATAAGATTTAAGGGTCCTAAAAGCCCCTTCACAGAAGTAAGTGTGTTCCCAAGTCCCTGATTCCCAGGCAGCGCTATTTCCTCCACCTCTTCCAAACTGGCCCAAGATGCCAGGGGTCAGGCAGCTGGGCAGGGTGTCTAGGAGTTCAGACCTCTGAGGGGGTGGGTACCATACACTCCGAGCCTCCCCCAATGTCCTCCCTCGAACAATCGAAGAGTTCACATCAGCCCTCCGGCCCTGTTTCTCAGGCTCCTTCTGTCGACAAAATCAGCCTTTACGATGCATAGCTATTGCTGCCATTCCCAAACCTCCGTTTTGGATTATCTGGGTCTTTTTTTCCTGGCTGCTTCCTCTCTGCTGCCTGCCACAAGCATCACGGAGAAAAGACGGAGCGCGGAGTCACTGAGAGCAATTCTATGAAGTCGAGCACAAAAGGAGGCGACCACAAAGCATCTGCACTTCCCACGCCTAGACTAGTTACCCTAGAGCTTACTCCGGAGGAGAGGAGACGCCCCCAGCTGGTGGAGGGGCCCAAGGAGGCGAGGGTCCTGTTTTCACAGACCTGGGGTTCCTGAGTAGGCGTCCCTGTGATGGCTGTTGGACTTATGAGGATCCAACTCGTACCATGGAGAACAGACCCGACGTGCTGGCACTAACTTTGAGATCTTAACTGCCAGCAACATCCAGAGTTTTCCAATTCTTGAAGGTCCAGAACGACCCAGTCTGCGCTCTATCCTGTTTCACTGGCCTGGGGCCTCGGATTTGTGATCAGAGGGAATCTGTAAAACCCTCTAACTTGGGAGTGGAAGGACCCCGGAGACCCCACCAGCCACTGCTCACGGGTGGATTTCGGCGTGAGCGGCCTCAAGTGACAGAATGCTCAGCCAATTCACGAGGCTGCTCGCTGTGTTTCTCAATGGAATGCTGAGTGAGGAAGTTTTTTGACTTTTCCCTCCAATAACGTCCCCTCATCCCTGTCCTGGGGGGAGGGAGCCGTGGGGCAGTGACCCCAAGTCCACATCCAGGGAGAGAACCAGTGGAATAAGGCGCCACGGGGCGCAGCAGGCACCAGACCAGCTCTCACTCGCCCTTGGCTCGGACACCATGAAAGCATGTTCTTTGGTTCTGACTCTATGGAAAAGGAGCTCCCCAGAGGTGGCAGGCTCCCCGGCAGCAGCGCCCTGGGTGGGGCCCTACCCTGAGCAGCCGCACCATGACTCACAGAGGGAAGGCCTGACATCAGCTCCACTTTCCTCCCTGGCTCTGGCTGCGGCTCTGGCTGCGGCCCACCCTCCGCCGCCTGCACCCCCACTTCGCGGTGAACTCGGGCCCTTACTTTTCTCGTTCTGTTTGGCAATCAGTGCTCTTGATCTGAAGCTCCTCCAAGGCCATCTCCCCTTCCCTCAGCTTCACCAGTAAGGCTTGGTGCTCCTGGATGGGCCGAGGGAAGAAAATGTAGGCTGAGTTCACGGCAGCGGTTTCTGTGTTTGGGCGAGAGGGGCCCGAGGACTCGGGCTCAACACCCGCCGGGCCTGGACAGTTTCCAAGGAGCAGCAAGCCAAGCTGGTTTGATGGGGTGCCCTCCCCTGTCAGGAGAACCCTTCCCTCCCTCTGCGCACGGAAACTTCCCAGCCCCGCCCAGCTGCCCGGACAGGGAGCCTGTGGCCTCTGTCAGCTGGGCGCACCCACCGGCTGTGGCCGCTGGTCCCCAGTACACCAGGCCCCATGGCTCCTTAACAACAGTCTTCAAAAGCCCATAAAGGGCAGCTGTACAGAAGCCCACTGAAATGGAAATGGGTTCAACTCTCGTCAGCTGGGGCTGAGTCTTGCTCCTTAAAGGCTGAAAGGTTCTTGAAGGTACTTGCTGAGGAAACCATGAAGTGCGCTTTTCTGGAGCCAGTTGGTCAGAAAAGCAGAGTGCGCCCGCAGCCATCAATCCCGGGAGCGGCCCCTATGCCCAGCCCAGGAGAGGACTCCCATGGGTCACCTCCTGCATTCCGAGCAAGCGTTTCTGCAGCTCTCCAACATCCGCCTCCTTTTGCTGTGCTCTGTCCTCCGCTCTCTGAAGGGCCACTTGGCTCTGTTCTGCTTCTCTCTGGTACTGGCTGAGTGTGACCTAGGGCAGGATGGGGACGGAGGAAGGGGGTGGAGGAGAAAGGGCAAACATGGGTAAAAAACCTTGGGAGAGAACCCAGGACGCTGGGCGTGGTGATAGTCACAAAACAGAGCCAACCTACCCAGTGGTGGGAACGACCCAAGGAGCACCTCCCCTGCAGCAGGTGCTACGGACCAAGGGCATCCCCCTTCTAAGAAACCGTGGGCAGGGGGCTGCAGCTGTTGGCACTTTCTGGCCTCGGGCTTTTACTCAGGACACTTTTCCGTTCAAGCTTTGAAACCCAGAGCTAACAGACCGTTCCACGTATGGTCACGACCAACAAGTACTTCACAATGGCTCTCAGTGTAGAAATTTCTTTCCAAAATCCATAGTCTGGTGGGTGCTACAGCCTCGATGCCCCCTCCCTCCTGCTGTGCACCAAGAGGGTAGGGAACAACTGGCTGCCAAACCAGTACGTCATCCAACAAATCATCCAAAGTGTGGAATCTGAAATGGATGCCGTGAACTCCTCTACCGCACTGCCACTTGGTTCTGGGACCAAACTAACCTCAGCACGTCCCTGGGGTCCCGACCATTTAGGATAGAAAACCCACATCCTAAATTGATCACTGAGAAAAATACAGGGGATCTTACATTTCTAAAACCCTTCGGAGTAACAAATATACTTATGTATCTTACCGCGCTCAATCCACACACCACACTGGTGAGACATCTCTACTGCCCCCTTTTTACAAAAGTTGGAACCGATACTTAGGGAGGTTAAATTAATGGCTCAAATAACTGATCGTCTCTAAAGGCAATTGATCATCCCCTGTGCCTTCCTCCTCCCTCTCAATATCTCTCTCAAAAATTCTCTTAGTCCCATGAAAGAGAAGCGTTCAGGCTGGCCTTCCTCCCACCACCGGCTCCTGGCAGGCCTGGGCAGGGCATAATCCTATCATTCCATATTTATGATATAGAAATACTTTACATGTAGATGAACAAGAGCAGATAATAACAGTTGGTTAATCTTACACAGAAGCCTAGTGTTTGCCCACTGTACCTCATTTTATACTCAAAGAATTTTCTGGAAAGTATGGAAGACCTCACACACTTTGATTTATTTATTTATTTATTTATTTATTTACTTTTTATTTTTTTGAGAGAGTGAGCAAGCACACAGCAGGGGAGGGGCAAAGAGAGAGGGAGAGAGAGAATCTTATGCAGGCTCCATGCTCAGCACAGAGCCTGATGTATGGCTTGACCTCACCACTGTAAGACTGTGACCTAAGCCAAAATCAAGAGTCGGATGCTTAACTGATTGAGCCACCCAGGTTCCCCTTCTCACACTCTTTTAATAGTGGAGATCTTTCACTCTCCACAGACTTCTGTACTTTTTAAATCTTCCATCATAATAATTTAGTATTACTTTCGTAACCATAATTGAGATACTCGTTCAATATCACAAAGCTCTCACAAAGTCAAGACTTCAAGTCCTCTGACTCCACGGGCACAGATCTTTCTACAACTACACTGTTCCACCTGCTCATCTGTTCCACACTTTCTTAAAAAATTTTTTTATGTTTATTTATTATCGGGACAGAAACAGAGCATGAGTGGGGGAGGGGCAGAGAGAGGGAGATACAGAATCCGAAGCAGGCTCCAGGCTCTGAGCTGTCAGCGCACAGCCCGACACGGGGCCCGAACCCACAGACCGCAAGATCATGACCTGAGCTGAAGTTGGACGCCCAACCGACTGAGCCACCCAGGCGCCCCTCATCCAGTCCACACTTAAGTACCCACCACCTTACACTGGACATGAGGATGCAGTGTGACCTTGACCACAACAGTCCTTGCCCACATGGTGCCTGGGGCCCAGGAATTCTTACTGTGGCCCTTAGAGAAACGACTGAGTTTCCTGTTACCCCAGACCAACTCCACCACCCAACTTCAACAGAGAACCAGTGCCCAGCCTAGAAGAGCAAACACCATGAATGTCCAGGGATGGGAAAAACAGACAGGGGAGTGACCAGGCCTCAAAGCCTCACCTTTCCCATGGACGGCACCCAGCCAGAAACACATAAGGCCCTGGCTAAGTCACCGGCACTTGTATCTAGCAGCTCAACCCTTGGGGCACCTTCTCCCCAAACCCCAAATCTCACCTCAAAAGCCACACGGTCTGACTGGTGTCGCCGCTCAGCCTCCTGCAGCTTGACAAGCAGGTCCTGCACAGTCTTCCTCAGGCTCTCAACATCTTCATTCACACAGGGGTCTACCTGCAGTCACAATGGGGAAGACAAGGTGAGCCACCGTGTCTGTGTAAGAGAAGGTCCCCACGGCACATACTGGGGCACAGACTAGCCTCCTATCACTCACTCAAAGGAGAGTCAGTCTTAGCCACCTGGGGGGTTGGGAGTTGCTCACACAAAAATGCTCTCTCCATGTCCTAAGGAACTCAAGTAGCCTCAAATCATCTGACGATTTTAGACACACTCAGTACTTTCGATGCATGTATCAACTGATTAACAGGAATCCTCACATGCTTGGCCTGCTTCCAGCAGACCAGAGCTCTCAAAGTAGGGACCTCCGCCCCCTTTAGACTACAGCACCCCAGGCAGGGACTGCACCACACCCATCACAAGGGGCACTTCCCAAAGGCACCTCTTTTGCTCTTCTCTGCATCTGGCTCGGAGATTAGCACATACCGGTCACTGACGAGAGCGCAGGTTTAGAGCAAGAACGCCCAGTGAGCCCAGAATCCCATTCCAAGTGGGAAACGGCTGCCACTGAGTCTCTCCCCGGACACACCCAGTTGTGGGCTGGTGGCTGGCGCTGAGCTGGCATGTGGGGTCTTGCCCCCACCTCTGCTGCACAGGCGCCAGGAAAACTCTCTGCCTGCCTCACACAGTGGGAGGTAGAGACACCTGTAAACCCAGGCACGGAGCTCGCAGCCGGGAGGGGGTGACAGCGTCCCAGCCCCTGTAAACCTGGGCATGGAGCTCTCAGCTGGGAGGGGTGACAGGGTCCTAGGGGCTGTGCTATCACTGAGTCCGGGGGGGGGGCCTTCATTTCTCTGTGCAGCAGGAGAAGACTCCTCACCAGGACCACGCCCGGCCTTACAGGCTGCCTCAAAAAAACGACAATATCCGCTGGGCTTAGAGCTTGTGAGAAGAAGGAGTTGAACAAACAGTCCCAGGTGTTATTATGACCCAGTGCCAGAGCATATCTGCCAAGTATGGTGATTCAGGAGAAGGGAAAAGATCCAAACTGCACCTCTAACGTGAGCAGCTAGCATCACAACACGCCAAAGCCTAGCCATCAAGTTATCCAGTCAACAACCCTGTCTGTCCCTGAGCTGCTGGGCAGGGGAGAGAGATTTCAAAGGCTCCTGGCAACATCACTACTATGTGTTTATTTCAGATGCCGCTCTTAGAAGACTATTTAACGACATGGAAAATGTTCACGGTGTGGTGTGAAGATAAAAAAGGCAGTTATTAAAACTAGTAGAAGTTAGAAGCCCAATAGATTTAAACACAATGTGGATAGACCCAAGGAACATGGTGTTGGCCTAAAAGGGAAAAGATAAAGTATAGCACAAATCCATTATGAAAACTGAAGACACACTTACAGGATTATTGAAATCATACACCGAATATATTAGAGTTGGGGAGGGGAGAGGCAAAGAAAACCAAAACAAAACATGAGGGGCCTTTATGAGATCAGAGATGATAATGTATCCTGGATTTTAAGACATTACGTAGAAAATATAAAATCTTTAAAAAAAACAAGAAAGAAAAATACACTAGAACATTGGCACTCAGCTTTGGCTAAATATTAGAATCACTTGAAGGGTTTTTATTGTTGTTGTTGTTAAGTACTTTCCATACCCAATGTGGGGCTCGAACTCACAACTCTGAGATGAAAAGTTACCTGCTCTACCCACTGAACCAGCCAGCTGCCCCCTGAAGAGATTTCCAAAGTCCTGATGACCAGCCCACATATCGGGTCAATTAAATTACAATCTCTAGGGCGGGTACCAGCCTTGTCTCCTTCAAAACTCCCAAGGCCGGGGTGCCCTGCTGGCTCAGTCGGTTAGGCATCCAACTTTGGCTTAGGTCATGATTTTATGGTTTATGAGTTTAAGCCCCATGTCGGGCTCTGTGCTGACAGCGTGGAGCCAGCTTTGGATCCCATCCCAATCCCTCTCTCTGCCCCTCCTCCACTTGTTCTCTCTCTCTCAGAATAAATAAATAAACTTAATAAAAACAAATAAAAAAAAAAGCTTGCAAGCCCATTTCAATCAGCAGTGAAGGCTAAGAGTACCGCTCTAAAAGAATCCATCCACTTCAACCTGTTAACAGGGATCCTTTGACGGAGGATTGGAGAAGGAAGAAATGTTTTTTTATAGTTTATTTATTTTTGAGACAGAGAGAGACAGAGCACGAGCGGGGGAGGGTCAGAGAGAGAGGGAGACACAGAATCCGAAACAGGCTTCAGGCTCTGAGTTGTCAGCACAGAGCTCGACGTGGGGCTCGAACCCACGAACCATGAGATCATGACCTGAGCCAAAGTCGGACGCTCAACTGACTGAGCCACCCAGGCGCCCCTAGGAAGAAATTGATTTGTGTGTTTCCAGTACTCCTCTATTTAGTACGACAGAAAGAACACTAATTAAGGCATCAGGGAGGACGATAGCCTGCCTCGTGGCCAAGACGCAGTGGCCGCTGTTTCCCAGTTACCCCCTTACTCACCTCGGGTGGGCTGCTGTACAGGCCCGTGGGGCTTGGATTTAATCCGTTTGGCTTTTCCAGCACCACCTGTTCAAAGAAAAATAAAATCGGTAGCACAAACAGCCCAAACAACCAACTTTGAAACATCAATTTCCTAAGATCTCCAACCTTTGGAAAAAAGAGGCGGGGTAGAGAAAGAAGGAAGAAGAGAAGGAAGAGGTGATGGAAGAGAAAGAAGAGAAGGCAGGCAGGAGAAAAGGAAGGCAGGAAGGGAAACGCGACTTCAAGTGCTCTGTGGCAAGTGGAGAGGAGAGGCGTTGAGAGGCCTGTGTGGCCGCGGAGGGGGGATGAAGGGAGCCTCAGGCTGACAGCTTGCGGCTGACGGGAGTGCGTGCAGGCCGGCCCCTGCAGGCCCAAGAGATTCAGGGAGTGCCTGCCACCCACACGGAGTCTCCCGGCCTCCGTGGGGATCCTGACAAGGTCTGACAAAGCATCAAGCAACAGGTGACGCGGCATTTGCTGCCCTTCTTTCCAACCCAAAGCCCAATGATGCATCACGCGGCTGCTGGCTGTGCAAACAGGGCCCTGGAGGCTTGGGCCAGGCTCCGAGCACCTCGGGTTCTGACCCACCTGACCAGGCGCCTCCCAATAGCCGGAGGCAAGCTCGGGCCGTGGGGAGGGCAGGGGGGTCCCACCTTCAGCCACAGCAAACTGAATCAAGGGGACTCACCACACAAGCCTAGCGCACGCTCACGCCAAAGAGGGACAGGGACGCTGCTGCCACTAGCTGGTCTTTGTTTCCCTCGGGAGGGGGCGGGGATGAAGGTGGGGGCTGTGGGAGAAACCCCCCCCCACTCCAACCAAATGCAAGTGAAGGAGTCAGGACTCTGAATCTAAAGGAGGACAAAGGTGAAATGGAAGAGACGGGTCTGTCCTGAGGACACTTCCAGCCTCCAATTTTAGAAAAGCTGAAAGCAGGATCCCAGGTTTATCCATCCATTTCAGGTGCTTTCCAGTAGGTTCAGTGTGACATTTCCTGATGACCTTCTGCATCCCAGACCCCATGCTGTGTGTGGGGACCCTGACACAAGGGTGGGGGGAACCCTCAAGTCCAGGAGCTCCCGATGCCAGGGTGAAGATGGCTACTTACACAAATAACAGACCAGGACTGAGAGCTTCCAATTCCCAGCATGGGCGTCACCCCAATTACACAAGGCCAGCTTGGGAGAAGTTTGGATTTATAGCTAACTGTCTGCTCTACAAGGCACTGCAAAAATACTGATCACAGGCGAGCGCCTGGGTGGCTCTGTCGGTTGGGAGTCTGACTTCGGCTCAGGTCATGATCTCACGGTTTGTGGGTTCGAGCCACTTGTTGGTCTCTGTGCTGACAGCTTGACCCTGGAGCCTGCTTTGGATTCTGTGTCTCCCTCTCTGTCTGCCCCTCCCCTGCTCATGCTCTGTCTCTCTGGCTCTCTCTCTCTCTCTCTCAAAAATAAATGAATGTTAAAAAAAATTAAAACAAACTGATCACCGAATCCTTCCAGAGAAGAGGTTTTGCCATAACAGTAGTTGAACTTGCATAAATTCCACTTTGTGCACAGTGTTGGGGACAAAGGCACCTTGCACGTGGGCTGGCACGTGTGGACGCCGGTGCCCAGCTGCTGACGAGCCCTCATGCGGTCGCGAGCACTCCGAGATGCCAGCACTGCCTTGCTCTCCTTTCCTGGCCCTGCTGGGAGACTCGGCCGCCGCCGCGTGACCGGCGAGGGGACTGCCCAGAACAGCCTGCTGGGCAAGGACCACTGGCTGTCACCTGTATCTCCTGTCCGTGGATGGGGTCCCCTGGACGTCTGTCAAGCTGGCTGCTTATGTCTTCCCGCAGCCTCTGTAGGCAGTTCCGGGCCTGGAAGGGGAGGCGGGAACCTTAGCGCCTCAGCAAGGAAAGAGAGCATCCCACTCGCCCAGGCCTGTGCCCATCGCTGACCCTTGCTCCTGTGGCACAGCCCCCCCTACGTGCAGGAAAAGCCCTGTCCTGCCAGAGCTGACATGCTTGCTGCAGAGACACACGATGCCAAAGGCCACCAAGGGAAACGTGTGATGTATCACACGGTGACAAGTGCCAGGAGCAGCAGCAGCCAGCGTGAGGGCTGGGAAGAGGTGGGGGAACGAGACTGTGGTTATAGAGGGTGCCTGGGTACAGAGCATACAGGGGGCACATAGTAGGTGATAAGTATTTGCTGATGAATGGATTGGTTGAGTCATGGGAGGGTCAGAGATGGTATCAGACTCAGGAGGGTTTGGTGGCACCTCGGGTGTGAAGGGAGCAGATGGGAGAGGACCAGGCCCCACCAAAGAAGGTAGCCAAACGATCGGAGCTTCCCGCCGAGGGGGAGGCGCCCACCTCTTGGATGTACTGCACCTCGCTCTTCAGCTGGTTGATACTCTTCTCGTGGATCATCTTATCTGCGGTCCTCCCCTTCAGGTACACCTGCAGCAGGAGGAACACCACCACCGAGTTAGGAAACCCATTACGTCCACTCCACGTAGGCAGGCCCGGTCTGCTGCTGGCAGGGTGGTAAAACGCCGCCGCCTTCTGGGTGGCACTTCGAGGATTCAGACCAGAAGGCTTAGAACTCTGCTTCCTCTCTGATCTATCGAACCTACTTCTGGAAATTTCTCTTAATGAAATAAATTTAGCCAAATGACATAAGCACTCACATATACACGTAAATTCATGCACAGGGGGGCAACAGTCATGCACAGGGGGTTGTTAACAAGGGATTTACACATTTTTCTCTATACATACTTGAATCTTTTACAATCAAGAATGTATTTATTCGGGCACCTGGGTGGCTCAGTCGGTTAACCGCCGGCTCAGGTCAGGATCTCACGGTTATGAAGGCAAGCCCCACATCGGGCTTCTTCCTGACAGCATGGGGGTCCCCCTGGAGTCCTCTCTCTCCCTCTCTCCCTGCCCTTCCTTCCGCTCACATGTGCACGTGTGCTCACACGTGAACAATCGCGCTCTCTCTCAAACTTTAAAAAAAAGCTTAAAAACATTACCTATATTGTAAAACACATAATTTAGTAAAGGATGTTCAGCAAAATATTGTTTATGACTGCAAATGGAAACAGGCATAATGACCAAAAATGAGGGATGGCTTCCAAAAATTATGGTACGTCTCTAACAGAATACTACGCGGTCCTGAGAGTACCAGACATTTACACTCATGGACGTGGAAGATTTATAAACCAACATTAAAGTGGGGGGGGGGGGCAAGAGAACTGTAGAATAGAGGGTACATAATCCAATTTAATTTTTGAAAAAATACGTAAGTGTAGGAAAATGTCTGAGAGGATACACAATAAAGTATTAACAACAATGATTACATTGATAGAATAGTAGGGTACTTTTGCTTTCTTTTTTTTTTAATTCTTTTTTAATGTTTTATTTATTTCTGAGAGAGAGAGAGACAGCATGAGCAGGAGAGAGTCAGAGAGAGGGGGAAATACAGAATCTGAAACAGGCTCCAGGCTCTGAGCTAGCTGTCAGCACAGAGCCTGACACGGGGTTCGAACCCACGAACCATGAGATCATGACCTGAGCCGAAGTCGAATGCTCAACTGACTGAGCCACCCAGGCACCCCTAGGTTTGCTTTCTTTAAGGGCCATGCAATGACTTTGAGTAAGAAACAGAAAGTAATTAAAGGCATCTCGATTGAAAAGAGGAAAAAACGATCTCTGTTTGCAGAAGTAATCACGTATACAGAAATACCCCAAGGAAGCCACTAAAAAATTATTAGAGGTTGTAGCAAGGTTGTAGGTTACAAGATCAATACACAAATAACAGTTGTATTTCTATACACTACTAATGAACAACCCCAAATGAAATTTGAAAAAAATCCTAAGGGTGCCTGCGTTGCTCAGTCAGTTAAGCGTCTGACTTCGGCTCAGGTCATGATCTCGTAGTTTGTGAGTTTGAGCCATGTGAGTTCTGAACTGTCAGCTCAAAGCCTGGAGCATGCTTTGGATTCTGTGTCTCCCTCTCTCTCTGCCCCTCCCCCATGCACACTCTGTCTCTCTCTCTCAAAAATAAATAAATATTTAAAAAAAATTTTTAAATTCTAATTACAATAGCAACAGAAAGAAAAACACTTAGAAATAAATTTAACAGGGGCGCCTGGGTGGCTCAGTGGATTAAGCGTCTGACTTTGGCTCAGGTCATGATCTCTCTGTTCATGGGTTCAAGCCCCGTGTGGGGCTCTGTGCTGACAGCTCAGGGACTGGAGCCTGCTTCAAATTCTGCATCTCCCTCTCTCTCTGCCCCTTCCCCGCTCATGCTCTCTCTCAAAAATAAACATTAAAAATTTTTTTAAAAAGAAGAGTTAATTCTTTTGGACTATTTACTGGTATTTTAAAATTGAAATATAGGAGCACCTGGGTGGCTCAGTCGGTTGAGCGTATGACTTCAGCTCAGTTCATGATTATGAGTTTGGCCCCGCATGAGGCTAGCTACCATCAGCACAGAGCCCAATTCAGTCCCCCTCTCACTCTACCCCTCCCCTGCTTACACTCTCTGTCTCAAAAATAAATAAACATTAAAAAATTTTAAAAAAATGTAAATATAGTAAAAATAACACCACAGAGAAAGTGTGGTCACATTCATCCGTTATACCTACATATAAACTCTTAAAACACAATTGATTGAGCCTGACGCAAGGCTCAATCTCACAAACCATGAGATCACTGCCTAAGGTGAAATCAGGAGTCGGGCGCTTAACTGACTGAGCCACCCAGGCACCCCTCAAAGAGCTGTTTTTAAAAAAGGAAATAACGTGCATTCTTTTATTAAAAAAAAAAAAAAGCTCCATGAACACACCTCCCACCCGATTCCACAACCTCGAGCAGCTAAATGTTGCTAGTGGGATGGGGCACCTAGAAAGGGCATCTCATCCGTCTACCTGCACCAAAGTCACGACAGACTGTGGTCTTCCTCTCTCCAGGGAACGGGCAGGAACTAGCATCACAGGTCGGGTTCTTCCAAGTCAAACCACAATCTCCCTGTGGCCAAGTCAGCGTCTGCCTCTCCCGTGCTTGGAAGGAGAAAGAGAGGAGAGAGGGCGGGCGGAGGCGAGCTAAGCTTACCTTGATGATCTCCTCGTGTCCATCATTGGACTCCACCAGTTCTGACGCCAACGAATGACTGGTTGAGCGGCCAGATACCATGGCAAAGGTCCTCCTACCCGCCTGTCGGGGGGGGGGGGGGATGGCTCAGAAATCATGACAAGCCCAGAACTTCTGTCCCTTGACCACTGCAGAGCACCTGCTCCTCGAGAGATGTAAAGGGTTAGTTTGATTTTCCCTCCAAAAATTCATGTCAACCTCTACCAGAAGCCACACAGCAGCAACACCGGATGGGAGATTAGCAGAAACTGCAGGTTAGTTTTCCTTTTAGTGGGGCCTCCCCGCCTCCAAAGCAGTGCACAGGCTGAGGCCAGGTGTGTGTGGCCCTGGGCAGTGGCAGGGACGGCCCCAGAAAGCACCGGCACGAGGAGTCAGCAGCAAGAAGGGACAGCTGGCTGAGGGGAAGGGGCCTCGCCCCCGCAGAAACCTCGATACCTGCTGGGCTATGTGTTCAAGTTCGTCTCCTGTCAGTTCACTCTGCAGAGTCAGCCTGAGAATGTCTGCGCTTCCCTGATAATGACAATTACAGCGACAGTCACCCCTTGCCTTTACAGTTGGCCTTGTGACCATCATTTAACAACCAAGGAGAGCTGACGTCTGAAGAGGGGACAGTGGCTTGCCTAACGCCCGTCGCTCCTGCGTTGCAGGTCTCTGGATCCGCTGACAGTGCTCTGCACACCAGCGGCCACGCAGCAGGCTGCTCTATGTAGCTCCAGAGAGGCTGGCTGCCCTGGTCCCCACATCACAGCAGGCACATTGCATGGATTCCCCTTCCCCAGCCTTGAAGAGGGCATCCCTGGATGCCCCCATAACCGGTCCAGGGTGCTTGCACCTGACAGGCAACCAGCAGTTATTGATGCACTTCACGAGGTTAGGACATCCTTCCCGAACCAAACCACAGGCCGGTACCTGAATCCAAACCCCTGCTTCCATAAGGCCTACAGAAATTACCCAAATGAAAGAAGGCAAGGCAATAGGTACTTACATATAGATGAGCCTAATTTTGAAGGAAGAAGCACATTTTCTTTCCTAACTCAAAGAAGGTTTAAAAAATACACTGTGAGGGGCGCCTGGGTGGTTCAGTCAGTTGAGCATTCGACTTTGGCTCAGGCCATGATCTCACAGTTCATGGGTCTGAGCCCTGCATCAGGCTCTGTGCTGACAGCTCAGAGCCTGGAGCCTGCTTTGGATTCTGTGTCTCCCCTTCTCTCTGCCCCTCTCCCGCTCATGCTCTGTCTCTCTCGCTCTCAAAAATAAACATTAAAAAGTTTTTTTAATTAAACAAATAAGAAATATGCTGTGAAACACACAGACACATACATACACAGACAGACAGACACAAACACACACACAGAGTGGAGAAAATAGAACACATTGAGGGAGAAATCATATGGTAAAAGGAAAAGTGGGGGCTGGAGATCTGGAGAGATAACAACATTGAGAGAAGGTCATCGAGGCAGAGAGCACCAAACCCTGCCTATAACCTGTGTCAGGTGTAGAGCTGGACACAAGCTTTAGCTACACTGGGCTCCTGGCTTGTACCAGAAAAATCATGGGCTGTACTAAGTATCTCTAAGGCTCCTTCTAGCTTTGATCCCATGAGAGCATGAGAAGGGAGTACATGCTCCCCCCAGGCAAGGATGGGAGGTTGGATAAACGTGACTTTGAGTATAAATGCCACCTTACCCTTAACAGGTTTTAAGGAACTCTCCTAATATTCCAAATGTCTGATAGAAGGGAAGGAGGAAGGAAGAATGTGCCCCACCCAGGGAGTTTGGGGAAGATTCTCTGGGCAGGGAACAGTCCTTCCTAAACAAGGAAAAGAAACCAGTTTCTGTGACCAGATACTTAACTCTCAATGATCGCCCTGTAAAATGGCGACACTACCATGCAGACACAGGCGGTTTCCGTTGAAGATAAACAGAAAGGGTGTGGAGGCCTCTGCCACATAAAAGAGAGGGACTCAAATATTAGCCTCCTCCCACTTCTTGGAATGAACCCAAATTTAGGACAGATGGAAGACACGCCCACACGGCCCTTCATCCTTCCTAACCCTGGCAAGGTAGCTGGTTTTACAAAAACACTTAATTCCTACCAAATATAAGCCAGATCCTCAGTGGGGGCATTCAGACCCTCCAGAGTCTGGGTCAACCCACTTCTGTCACTGCTCCTCACTGTCCCCCATCCAATACCTCCCAGGCTTTCCCACCTCAGCAACTTTGCACCATTTCCTCTGCCTTAAATGTCCTTTCCTCCCATTGGGCATCTGCAGGGCCCTCAGAAGTTCACATTCAAAGGCCACATTTTTCATGACACTTCCCTACATACTGTGGGAAACATCCCCTCCCCTCCTTGAGCTCCCTTGGCATCATGGGGCCTCCTACGGCACTTGCCTCTCAGTGACCTCCATTCCATGAGGATGGGGGTGGTGCCACAGCCCTCTATACGGGCAGGCATTTTCTGAATGCGTACTTGTGCTCCATGTGACATTTGGGTCATCTGGGTCAAGAGAACATTACGCAAGAAAGAAGAGGAAAGGATTTCATAATAGCCAGAGCAGCTGCCAATGCTTTTCCCCAGGACACAGACATGCACTTTGGTTAAAGCCACATCTTCTTATACCTGGAGGCAGCTGGGAAACGCTGGGGCATCCCTCAGCCAAAACAAAGGAGTTATCAGCCAATGAAGGTCATCAAGTCTAGTTTATTGTAGGGACCCGGGCATTCTAATCGGAAGAGCTGGGACACCCAGGCTAGATCGGGGTCATGAGGGATCATCTCATCCATATATGTCATCAGAACTCCAGACAGACGGGAGAAAGTGGGAAACTTGCAAAAGTACTCAAAGAAATAATGTCTGGAAACTTTCCAAATGTTACAAAAGACATAAACCCACAGATTCAAGGAGCAAATCCCAAACAGGATAAACCCCCAAATCATGCCAAAACATATAATTAAATGTCTGATAACTAAAAACAAAGAGGAAAATCTTTCCAAATCAGGGAAAAATGACACCTTATCTATATGGGGGAAGCAGTGTGATTAAACAGCAGATTTTCATCAGAAGCTAGGAAGGCCAGGAGGAAATGGCACAATATTTTCAAGTGCTGAAAAAACCCTCTTAATCAAGAATTCTATGACCAAAAGAAATTCTCCTTCAGGAATGAGGGAGGAAATCAAGATGTTCTCCTGTAAAGAAAAACTAAGACTTTCTCACCAATATAACTACATTAAAAAGGCTGTAAAAGATCTTTAAAAAGAAAGGAAACACTACAAAGGGAACCTTAGAACATTAGAAAGATAGAAAAAACATGGATAGAAATTCCTAGGTGGCTCAGTCAGTTAAGCATCTGACTCTTGATCTTGGCTCAAATAATGATCTTAGCTCAGGTCAGGATCTCATGACTTGTGAGACTGAGTCCCATGTTGAGCTCTGCTCTGACAGCATGGAGCCTGTTTGGGATTCTCTCTCTGCCCCTCCCCTGCTCGTTTACTCTTTCTCTCTCTCTCTCATAATAAATAAATAAACTTTAAAAACAAAAAGATAAAAAAAAAAACACAACATGGAAAATATCGATAAATACAACAGGCTTTCCCTCTATTCTTGGGTTATCTAAATTACATTTGATGGTTGAAACTAAAATCAGAAAACTGCCTGAGAAATACTTCATTTATGTATTTATTTTTGAGAGAGAGAAAGAGACACCACGTGCACAAGTGGGGGAGTGGCAAAGAAAGAGGGAGACACAGAATCTGAAGCAGGCTTCAGGCTCTGTGCTGTTAGAGCAGAGCCCAACATGGGGACTCAAACTCAATAACTATGAGCTCATGACCTGAGCCAAAGTCAGACACTTAACCGACTGAGCCACCAGGTGCCCCAGAAATATTTATTTATATTATAAATGGGAGAGGATAAATGGATGTAAAGGAAGGTAAGGTATCTATACTTCATTCAAACTAGTGAAATGACAACACTGGTAGACTGTGATAAGTTATATTTATACAAACGTAACACCTAGAGCAATCACTAAAATCTATACAAAGAGATAACATTCAAAAAAACAAACGAATCAAAATGGAATCCTAAAAAGCTTCCTCCCACAGGAAGGCAGAGAAAAACAAAACAGATTAATGAAAAATAGAGAACAAAAACAAAAAATAAAATGGCAGACTTACCATAGAAATAATTGCACTAAATGTAAGTAATCTAAATATACCAAATAAAAAACAGAGATTGACAGAGTTGATTAAAGAGCATGAATCAGGGGAGCCTGGGTGGCTCAGTCAGTTGAGCGTCTGACTCTTTGATTTTGGTTTAGGTCATGATCCCAGGTTTTTGGGATAGAGCCCCACATCAGGCTCTGGGCAGGGCATGGAGCCTGCTTAAGATTTTCATTCTTTCTCTCTTTCTCAAAAAAATTAAAAAAAAAAAGCAGGGGGGCACCTGGGTGGCTCAGTTGGTTAAGTGTCCGACTTCGGCTCAGGTCATGATCCCACGGTTCGTGGGTTTGAGCCCCGCTTTGGGCTCTGTGCCGGCAGCTAGTTCAGAGCCTGGAGCCTGCTTCTGATTCTGTGTCTTCCTCTCTCTCTGACCCTGCCCTGCTCATGCTGTCTCTCTCTCTCTCCCTCTCTCTCCCTCTCTCTATCTCTCTCTCTCAGAAATAAATAAAACATTTTAAAATAAAAATAAATCCATGAATCAATACATGCTGTCTACAAGAAACATATTTAAACATAATTATACAGGCAAGTTAAAAGTAAAAGGATGGGAAAAGATCTATCATACAAACATTATTTAAAGGAAAGCAAGAGTGGCTATATTAATATCAGATAAAGTAAACTTCAGAGCAAAGAGAATTACCAGAGACAGAGAGGGCCATTGTATAATGTAAAAGGGTCAATCCACAAAGAAGACATAGCAACCCCAAATGGATATGCACCAAACAACAAAGCTGCAAAATATGTGGCACAAAAACTAAAGAACTGAGAGTGCCTGGTTGGCTCAGTCGGAAGAGTGTACAACTTTTGATCTCGGGGTTGTGAGTATGAGCCCCACATTAGATGTAGAGATTACTTAAAAATAAAATCGTATTTAAAAAAAAAAAAAAAAACCCGAAGAACTGAAAGGAGAAATCCACAAATATATTTTTTTAATTTTATTATTTGAAAGAGAGAGGGAGAGCGTGCACAAGAGCAGAGGAGAGGGGCAGAGAGAGTGAGAGAGAGTGAGAGAGTGAGAGTGAGAGAGAGGAGAGAGAGAGAGAGAGAGAGAGAGAGAGAGAATCCTAAGCAGGCTCCATTCTCAGTACGGAGCCCAATATGGGGCTTGATCCCACCCTGGGATCATGACCTGAGCTGAAATCAAGAGTCAGACACTCAACTGACTGAGCTACCCAGGCATTCCCCCCTTCCATTTTTATTTTAAAAAATTTTTAAAACAAATCTACAACTATACTTGGAGACTTTTTCAACACCTATCTCTGAGCAATTAATAAAACTAGACAAAAATCCAACAGGATGTAATCAAGAATTATGGAACACCCCCTCAATAGCAGAGTATACATTCTTTGCATGTACCTATAGAACATAAAGATAGACAATAATTTGAGCCATAAAACAAACCAACAAACTTGAAAGAACTGAAATCATTCCGAGCATGTTGTGTGACCACAATGGAATCAAACTAGAAGTAATAGAAAGAGGGGCACCTGGGTGCCTCAGGTGGTTGAGCATCTGACTTCAGCTCAGGTCATGATCTGATGGTTCGTGAGTTTCAGCCTCCCATTTGGCTCACTGCTGTCAGCGCAGAGCCCGCTTCAGATCTTCTGTTCCCCCCTCTCTCTGCTCCTCCCCTGTTTGCACATGTGCTCTCTCTCTCTCAAAACTAAATAAAACAAATTTTTTAAAAAGACAGAAATAACAGAAAGATAAAAGGAAAATTGCTAAACACTAGGAAACTAAACAACATACTCTGAAATAATTCTTAGGTCAAAAAGGACGTCTCAAGGGAAATTTTATTTTTACTTTATTTTTTATTTTTTTAATGTTTTATTTATTTATTTTTTTTTTGAGAGAGAGAAAGACAGAGCACAAGCAGGAGAGACAAAGAATCCAAAGCAGGCTCCAGGCTCTGAGCTGTCCAAACAGATCCCAACGCCAGCTTGAGCCCATAAACCTGAGCTCAATCAACTGAGCCACCTAGGCACCCTTCAAGGGAAACTTTATTTATTTATTTATTTATTTATTTAAAAGTTTATTCAGAGGCACCTGGGTGGCTCATTTGGTTAAGCGTCCGACTTCAGCTCGGGTCATGATCTCATGGTTCGTGGGTTCGAGCCCCACGTTGGGCTCTGAGAGCCCCACGTTGGGCTCTGTGCTGACAGCTCAGAGCCTGGAGCCTGTTTCGGATTCTGTGTCTCCCTTTCTCTCTGATCCTCCCCTGCTCACGCTCTGTCCCACTCTGTCTCTCAAAAATAAATAAGTGTAAAAAAATTTTTAAGAAATGCATACATTAGAAAAGAAGAAAGTCTCAGACCAACAATTTAGGCTTCTCACTTTTAGAAGAAAAAGAACTAGTTAAACCCAAAGTGGGCAGGAGGAAGGAATTAATAAAGAGATGAACAAAATTTAACACAGAAAAGTAGAGAAAAATCAATGAAATGAAGAGATGGTTCTTTGAAAAGATTGTTGAAATTGATAAACCTTTACCATGATTTCAAAAGCATAAGGTAAAACTATGAACAACTCTATGAACAAAAATTTGACAATTTAGACAAAATGGGCCAATTCCTCAAACTACCACAAATTACCTGATATAAAACAGGTAACAGGAGTGGCCTTATAACTTTAAGGAAATTAAATTCATCATTTTAAATCTCTCTAAAAGAGAAATATCCAGGCCCAGGTGCTTCCACTAGAGAATTCTACCAAATGTTTAAAAAATTAGCACTAATTCCACATAATCTCTTTTCAGATTAAAAAAGACTTTTTTATTAAAAAATGTATTTATTTAGAGAGAGAGAGCGTGCATGCAAGCATGTAGTACAAGAGTGAGAGGGGCAGAGAGAGAGAGAGAGAGAGAGAGAGAGAGAGAATCCCAAGCAAACTCCATGCCACCAGCACATAGCCTGACATGAGGCTCAATCCCCTGAACTGTGAGATCACAACCTGAGCCAGAATCAAGAGTTGGATGCTCAACCGACTGAGCCACTCAGGCGCCCCTAATCTCAACCAGAAAACAGAAGAGGAGAAAACACCTTCCAATTCATTTCATGAAGCTAGTCTTATTCTGGTACCAAGATCAGACAAAGACCATTTTATTATTTTTATTTTTGAAGACCATTTTATTATTTTTTGTTTCTTTGTTTTATTCAGTTTGAGAGAGGCAGAGAGTGTTAATGTGAGCAGGGGAAAGGGAATGGTGGTGGGGGAGAGGGAGAGAAGGAGAGAGAGAATCTCAAGCAGGCTTCATGTGGAGCCTGACACAGGGCTCGATCCTATGACCCTGGGATCATAACCTGAGCCAAAATCAAGAGTCACACTCAACTGACTGAGTCACCAGGTGGCCCAACAATTTTTTTTTAAAGACAGAAAAGAAAACACTAGACTAATATCTCTCAGGAACATAAAATATTCTATTTCCTTTTCTTTTTTTCTTAATGTTTATTTACTTTTGAGAGAGAGAGAAACAGAATGTGAGCAGGCAAGGGGCAGAGGGAGACACACATTCTTTTCCCCCTGTAATGTTTCATCTTTAATTTCCATCACACTAAACAGTCTTCAAAATTGGCTTTTAATGGCCACCAGTACTCCAGTGAATAGACTAAACTAATTAAACTTAGGTATTCAACCTAAGCCCCCTTCCTTGCCCTCCCTTTTGTAGATTACTGTCAAAGTCTCTTTGTATTTCTTAAATGTTTATTTTTTTATTTTATTTTATTTTATTTTTAAATGTTTTATTTATTTCTAGGAGAGAGAGAGAGACAGCGTGAGCAGGGGAGGGTCAGAGAGAGAGGGGGTCACAGACTGAAATAGGCTCCAGGCTCTGAGCTGGCAGTCAGCACAGAGCCCAACGCGGGGCCCGAACCCACAAACCGTAAGATCATGACCTAAGCGAAAGTCGGACGCTTAACCGACTAAGCCACCCAGGCGCCCCTATTTTTTTATTTTAGAAAATATATTTATTTTGACAGAATGAGATGATACACTACAGGGCCTAGATCACCCCCACATTTACTGCCTGGTCCCGGACCCTCCAACCCCATTGACTCTCTCTTCTTTGCAGAAAAAGAATTGCATTTAGAACAGTTAGACCCGGGCTCAAACACTGACTCTGGCTTTTCCTTGTGTGTATTGATTTATTCTCTCTCAGCCTTAGTGTATTAATTGGTAAGATGGACAGTATGATGCTTAAGTGAAAACCTGGTCACTAAAACGTGTAGATACACGAAAGTGCCAGTTCCTCAAAATTTGACGTGATGCTCTTCAAATAATTTCCCATAAGCATATGCTAATAAGTTCAAGTAAAATTGCCTTGTTAGAAAAAGATGCATAATAACTTCTACCTTGTGCTGTATATAAATATCAATTTCAAGTGGATTGCAGATTTAAACGTAAAGAGCAAAACTAAAGTTTTGTAAAGACAAAGCTTTTTAATTTTTTTAATGTTATTTATTTCTGAGAGAGAGGAGACAAGAGCATGAACGGGGGAGGGGCAGAGAGAGAGGGGGAGACACAGAATCCAAAGCAGACTCCAGGCTCTGAGCTGTTAGCATGGAGCCCGACGCGGGGCTCGAAGTGATGACCTGTGAAATCATGACCTAAGCCGAAGTCAGCTGCTTAACTGACTGAGCCACCCAGGTGCCCCAAGGCAAAACTTTTCTTAAACAGCAGAAAAATATCCTCCTCATAAAAAAAGTTGATAATTGATAAATTTTACATTAAAATTTTGAAGTTTTGTTCATCAAAAGAGAATGCATGGCAATCTACAGAGCAGAAGATACTCGCTCTATATATATTTGACGAAGGATATTCAGAATACATCAAGAATTCCTACAAAACAAAAAGACTAAATACAACATAGTATCCTGGACTGGATTTTGGATCAGAAAATGTACATCAGTGGAAAAACTGGTGCAATCCAAATAAAGTCTATAGTTTAGTTAACAGTCTGGTATCATCATTAACTTTCTTAGTTATCACAAATGTACCATGGTTATGTAAGATGTTAACATTGGGGGAAACTGCCTGAAGACTATATGAGAATTCTCTGTAATATCTTTGCAACTTTCCTGTAAATCTAAACTTATTCCAAAATAAAAAGGATATATATTTTTAAAGTTTATTTATTTTGAGACACAGAGAGAGAGAGAAAGAGAGTGTATGTGTGTGTGACTGAGCACAGGAGGGGCAGGGAGGAAGGGGGGTGGAGAGAGAGAGAGAGAATGAATTCCAAGCACACTGTCATAGCGCAGAGCCTGATGTGGGGCTTGAACTCACAGACTGTGTGATCATGACCTGATCAAAGTTAGTTGATCAAAATCAAGATCAAGAGTTAGTTGCTTAATCAACTGAGCCACACAGGTGCCCCAAAAGTATATTTAAAAGAGAAAGAGAAAGAGCAAGGAGGTAAAGAAAGGAAGAGAAAGCTGGTGCCCAACAGAGAAATGGACAAAAAAATTCAATAGACACAGGGTAAGAGGATGTCCCAAAGGTTAATAAACATATGAAAAGGGTTCAGTCTCACCAGTCATCATCGACAAAGAACTAGAAATTAAAATCACGAGGCAATACTACAAAATACACATCAGAATGACTACAAATGAAAATAAAAAACACTGTGGGCAGGGAACAGAACTCTTATACACTGATGGCAGGACTGCTCATTACCATAATGTCTTTGTAAATATCTACCAAAGATGAACATTTGCAAACCCTATACTTCTTAGTTATCTACCCAACAGAAATGCATACCTATGTTTCCCCCGCCATGCCCCCCAAAAATTCTCCTCGTAAAAAAATGATGCTAGAATGTTCACAGTAGCATTTTTCATAATAGGCCAATCATCCAAATGTTCAAGAATAGAATGGATGGGGGCACCTAGCTCAGTAGGTAGGGCACGCAACTTTTTTTTTTTTTTTTTTGAGAGCAGGCGCATGAGAGAAAGGGAGCAGGGGAGGGGCCAAGTGGGAGAGAGAATCTTAAACAGGGTCCAGGCTTAGCACAGACGCTGACATACAGAGGGCTTCACAGTGGGGGGTAGGGGGCAGGGTTCCGATCTCACCGTAGAGATCATGACCTGAGCTGAAATCAAGAATAAGACACTCAGGCACCCCAGGGCATGCAGCTCTTTATCTCAGGGTGGTGAGTCTGAGCCCCATGAAGGTATAGAGATTACATACATACATACATATATAAAACCACATTTTAGGGGCGCCTGGGTGGCTTAGTCGGTTAAGCGTCTGACTTTCGCTTAGGTCATGATCTCGCGGTTCGTGGGTTTGAGCCCTGCGTCGGGCTCTGTGCTGCCTGCCAGCTCAGAGCCTGGAGCCCGTTTCAGTCTGTGACTCCCTCTCTCTCTGACCCTCCCCTGCTCACGTTCTCTCTCTCTCTCTCTCCTAGAAATAAATAAAACATTAAAAAAATTTAAAAAAAAAAAACACCACATTTTAGTTTTAAGATTTTCTTTTTCTTTCTTTTTCTTTTTTTTCTTTTTTTTTTTGAGAACGAGAGCACACATGCGAGTAGGTGAGAGGCAGAGAGAAAGGGAGAGAGAACCTCAAGCAGGCTCCATGCTCAGCACAGAGCCCAAGGCAGAGCTTGATCCCACAACCCTGGAATCATGACCTGAGCAAAAATCAAGAGTCAGATGCTTAATCAACTGAGCTACCCAGGCGCCCCTAAAGATTTTAAAGTAATCTCTACACCCAAAGTGGGGCTCGAACTCACAACCCTGAGATCAAGAGTCACATGCTCTTCTGATGAAGCTGGCCAGGCACCCCTAAAACCACATATATTTTTTTAAAAGAGTTGAATGGATAAATTAACTGCAATATAGTCACACAAAGGAACAGTATCCAGCCATGAAAAAGAATGAATAACTGTACATGCAACATGGATAAATATCACAGAAATGTTAAGCAAAAGAATTTCAACACAAAAGTATACTAAATGATCCCACTTATATAAAAAGTATCAAAACAAAATATGCCTTAGAAGTCACAACATGGTTACCCCCAAAGGATGGGGGTAGGTAATAACCAGAAGGGGAAAATGACTAGAAGCAGGAGCTTCTGCAGTGCTGGTAGTGCTGGTAATGATTTGTTTCTTGATCTGGATGCTGGGTAGAGGAATGTGTCCAGTGAAATTACTGTACATCTATGACCCATGTACTTTTCTGTACATACGTCATCGTTAAGTAGAATCTTTAAAAAAAAAAATTTAAACTCCTCACAGTATGAAAGCCCCCGTCATTATCTATGCCACCTAATGCCTGGACTCCTACCACTGCCTGCCCTGTGCCCTACACTGTAACTATCCCAAAGATTCCTGATCTAGCTGTAGGAAGGCATCCAAATCTACACCTCTTTCTTTGACGTGTCTTCATGTAATATATGTTTCACCTCCTCACAAATGGACCCATGGCTTTCTCTTTTCGTGTCCCTTGCCCTCCCTTTCCCTCCTTGGAGAATTCCCAGCTTGGGCATCCTAGCGTCTTACCCCAGCGCTCCTGGGTCAAAGCTTTCCCCTGTACCCACTACAACACTGTAACACTGACCTCGTTTCTTTATGACTACTTCTTTATGCAACTTCCTCAGTAAAATCATAAGCTCCTTGAAGACATGACGAGCTTATTAACCACAGTGCCTGGCTTAGAGTGGGTTCTCAAAAAATACACACTGAGGGGTGCCTGGGTGGCTCAGTCAGCTAAGCATCCCAGTCTCGATTTCAGCTCAGGTCATGATTTGTGAGTATGAGCCCATCAGGCTCTGTGCCAATAGCACAGAGGGACTCTCCCCTCACCTCAAAATAAATAAATAAACACTAAAAAATGCAGCCAGTCCAAATAAAGATGGTCTGTACAAAGACGCAGTACAAAAACTCAAGTAATTTATTTTTATGCTGATCACTTGTTGGAAGGCTAACCTTTGCATATACTGGGTTAAATAAAATCTATTATTCAAAAAAAATTTTTAATGTAAAAATTAAAAATATAGGGAAGATGCTCAACCTCACCAGTAATCAGGGAAATGCAAGTTAAGACAATGAGTTATCATTTGGAGCGAACTTCATTAAACTTACATATTTAAGTGTAAGAGGAGACATGCAGATGTATGTTCATACCAGCATTGTTCGTAATGGCTAACCACTGACAACAGCTCAGATGGGCCACTGATAAGAAAATGGATGAATAAACTCTGGCATATTGAGTACAATCAACTAGTGTTCATACGGCTTCATGTATTGACATGAATGAATGATGCATGAATCTCCACATTAATGGTAAGTTTTAAAATTACGCCAAAGAAGAAGCACCTGACTGGCTCAGTTGGGGGAGCGTATGAGTCTTGATCTCAGAGTCGTGAGTTCAAGCTCTACGCTGGGTGTAGAGATGACTTAAATAAATAAATAAACTTAAGAGGTGCCTGGGTGGCTCAGGTGGTTAAACAACTGATTCTTGATTTCGCCTCAGGCCATGATCTCATGGTTGATGAGACTGAGCCCTGTGAGGCGCTCTGTGTTGACAGCGTGGAGCCTACTTGGGATTTGGTCTCCCTCTCTCTCTGCCCCTCGCCTGCTCACGCTTTCTCTCTCTCTCAATAAATAAATAAATAATAAACTTAAAAAATAAACTATAGAACATAAATAATACCATGATTATAAAGTTCAAAACATGCCAGGCCAAGCACTATGTCACTTGTGCATGTAGGAAAAGTATAACAAAAAGCAAGGAAATAAACACAAAATTCAAGACAGTGATCACTTCCGTGGAGGAAGCAGAGGGTTATGAACCAGGAGGGATCCCAGAGGTTTCAAAAAGATCGGCAATGTTCTATTTCTTAAAGTGAGTGCTCAATACACAGCTATCTATTTTATTGCTATGCTTCAAAACTTTCCATATGTACAAGCCTTCTTTCTTGCTTTTCAGTAAAGCAATGTACTTTTCTTCGTGTAAATCCTGCAGAAATATCATATTTAGACCAATAGATTGGCAAATATATTTTTTTAAGATTTTATTTATTTCTGAAAGAGAGAGAAAGACAGTATGAGCAAGGGAGGGTCAGAGAGAGAGGGAGACACAGAATCCGAAGCAGGCTCCAGGCTCTGAGCTGGCTGTCAGCACAGAGCTCAATGCGGGGCTCAAACCCTTGAACTGTAAGATCGTCGGACGCTTAATCGACTGAGCCACCCAGGTGCCCTAGATTGGCAAATATTAAAGATCTTGATAATATCCAGGATTGGTGAGGGTGCAGGGAAAAAGAGTAATCTCATATATTGACAGAGAGAGTGTAAGTTTATACAAGTATTTTTGGAAGTTAATTTGGCAATATTAATAAAAAGTGTTTGTATATTTTACAAACACTTTGACCCAGTAATTCCACTTTTAGGAATATGCTCTGTGAGGGACATCTGGGTGGCTCACTTGGTTGAGTGTCTGTCTGACTCTTGATTTTGGCTCAGGTCACGATCTCACAGTTCATGGGGTCAAATCCTGGGTTCCCTCATTGACATCACAGAGCCTGCTTGAGATTCTCTCCCTCTTCTCTTTCTGCCCTTCCCCCGCTCATTCTCTCTCCCCAAATCAATACATAAACATTAAAAAAAAAAAACACGAATATGCTCTATGAAAATCTATGCACATTTGTCCCAAGATATATGTGTAAACCTGTTGACTATGATACTGTTTACAAATCGTGACAAACTGCAAACAGTGTAACTATCCTCTAGTAGGTGAGTGAGTGAATAAAGTATGGCTATCACCTATACTACGGAATACTACACTGCTGATAAATCAACTTCTATGAACTGACAGAAAATAATCTTCAAGATGACACAGAAAAAAAAACAAGTCACCAATTCATAAAAAAATGACTTCTTATTTATTTAACTACATAATATGTATGTTCATAGTGACTAGCAATTCCTATATATGGCAATTACTATGTACTGAGCCCTACTGGGCTGTGTTCTAAGTGCTTATATATATTAACTCACGTAACGTGTACTATAAAACTATATGGTAAATATTATTATCAACATTCTTCTTTTATAGACGAGAAAACTGAAGCACAGACATTAGGTATCTTGCCCAAGGCCATCTGCTTAGGAAGGGACAGAGCCAGGATCCAAACCCAGGCCCTATGGCTCTGGACCCCTTGCCCCCAGCCACCAGGCCACAGGGCATTCTAGAACACAAGTACATGGGAAACGCACTGAATTTACACACATTAAACAAGAGAAGGACAGAGGAGTAAAGGGACCTTAAGTCCATACTCCCACAGTGTTTTAAACTTTAAAAACAAAAATGTATTTGACCAGCACCAATCTAATATATAAATAAAGAGAAGGCAAGAAAAAAATGCTAAACTTGGAGTTGGACACGGGGCCTGAGTCCAACTGACACCTATTAATCCTTGAGCAAATCACTCTCTCTCTCAGGGCCTCAGTTTTCTATCTGCATAATGGGAGTGATAATACCTACCCTGCCTACGATTAAGGCAGGGTAGGTAGATAGGTAAGATAGTGCGAAAGTGCTTTCCAAACTATAAATCACTTCACAGAAGTGAGACAGCGCTCCTTTCCCAAGGAGCCCTGGGAAGACGACGGGGAGGAGAGTGGGGGGAGCCCAGCTGTCTAAATGCAGCCTGTGAACAGATCTAGATTTCTCTCTGGCACCTCAGGCTCCAGAACCAGAGAATCCAGTCTGCTAGGCCATGAACCTCAACCCACAACCCCGGCTTGGAGGCAAGGAGGAAAGCTGGGCCTTTCTCTGCTTGGCGCAGCTGGTCGTTCTCTGGAGCTGGGGTGATCTCAGGCTGTGGGCAGACTCCAGGGGGCACAGGGAGCACCCCCAAATGTGCAGCAGGGCACTCCCACTGGGGGCTCCCTGAAAGTCCTGATAGGAGGGAGAGCTTTCTTCTCTAGGGAAAAAGAAACAGCTAATCACAAGGGAAGCAGCCTTGAACCTCATAAACATCCTTGGGGAGAAGCCCGGCCACCTCCAAATTACAGGCAGCCTCTGCCTCTGTTCAAACAAATCTCCTGCTGAGTCACTCCTCCGTGGCGCGCTCAGGGAGGGGATCAACACAGAGCTGGGGGCTTCGAGATCAAGATGCAGCAGAGGAATGATAGGGAGATAGAGAGGGAGGCCCCAGAGGCTCTCACAGTCCTGGCTCACGTGGAAAGGGGACAGATGTGCGGATGGAAGGGAAAGTACATCTCCCTGCTCCCATGCCCCAGGCTGCTTGGATGCCTCCGAGCGAGGGTCACGGTCTTTCTAGGAGAAAGTGAGCGCAGTGCAGATGGTCCCTGAGCTGGAGACCAGCATCCTCAGTCCCCCTTCACTCCATAACCCACTCCTCCATCCCTCTGCCCTTCAGTCCAGCCCCCTCTGCTACCTGACGCGGACGTGGTCTCTCCAGTGCTGCAGCCGTCACCTCAGGCTGCCCCTCTGAGAAATGGGAACAGCCAGCTGCTTGAAACACGGGCTCCCAAGAGGCCAGGACAAGGGAAGACCCGAAATGCCGAAGGGGGCCAGATGGGGTGGCTGGGGCCTCCCCTCTCTTGGCTGAGACTCCCAGGCCACTCTGCTCCGAGGCTCTGGGCGGCCTTGGTCCTGCCTCCTTCAGGGCTCACAAGCCCAGGGCCGGCCTTCCGTGGAGGGGGACACAAAGAATTATTGCCGCGCCTCCCCACAGATCAGCCAGCAAAACGGGTGTCTGTCCTTTGTCTGGCCACCCGCCCGAGGCATGGGCTGAACGGGTATGTGCAGAGGGCTGACCGGGCGCTTGAGAGGTGAACCCAGAACAAGGGTTGAGGGTGGTGCCTGAACCAGGGCGGCCCTTCTCGTCACCTGGAGGCCTGGCACAGGGCACCATGGGGCATACGAGGGTGTGCAGGAAGGAGGTGGGCTCCTGAATGCTCAGCTCTGAAGGAGACAGCCTTTTCCTCCTTCCAGGAAATGGCGAGGCGCTCGGCCAGCCTGGAATGAAGGGGCAGTTCCTCTGCGCCCCCTCCCCTCCCTTTTCATTTTGTCATTTTTTTGCTTTTGTGCCCCCAGACTCCAGGAGACCATTTCCTTTCTCTTCCCTCATCTGCCCGTCCCCATCACAGCCCGTAGTTTCTTCTCCTCTTCCTGCCCTGGCTGGCCAGGCTTAAATCTAGGCCACCAGCCTCCCTGGCACATACCTACTCCCCTAACTAAGCTTCCCCACCCCTCAGAGACACGGGTATTTCACAAGACTCTGCACGGTGACCCAAAGAGGCATGTGCCATAATTACCAGCAGGCGGGGAAGCTGGGCTGACAGTGTCTGAGCACATGTGTCGGGCACCGAAACCATCCAGTGAACACCCCACCTCCCACCCCACAAAAGTATGGGCAGATGCGGGCACTAAATGCCAGGTGCCTGGGTGAGCCTCTGAGCGCCATCCGCTGGCAGAGCTCCGGATTCCCCAGATTCCTGGCAGGGCTGGAGACGTGAGCTACAGTGCTCCGGAGAGTAAGGATGGGGCGATGAAGTGGGGAGATGGAATGGTGTGAAGAGGAATTTATGGGCTGAGCTCGGGGCGGGTGTCAGCAGTAGAAGCAACAGTCAGTCACCAAACTTGAAAGGTTCCTCTGCCCAGGAGTTTCTTCCCCACCCTGGTGTCACGGAGCCAGCTTTCACCATGTTAGCATTTGTTCATTCCTCTGGAGTGAGCATCAGTGACTCCAGTAGAATCCTCTTTCAAAATGCAAACATTCTTTCTTTTTAAATAATTTTTTAATGTTTATTCATTCTTGGGGGGGAGGGCAAAGAGAGAGAGAGAGAGGGAGACACAGAATCCAAAGCAGGCTCCAGGCTCTGAGGTGTCAGCACAGAGCCTGACGTGGGGCTTGACCCATATACCACGAGATCATGACCTGGCCGATGTCGGATGCTTAACCCACTGAGCCACCCAGGTGCCCCTCAAAATGCAAAGATTCTGACCCAGCAATTCCACTCCTAGGTACGTCTCTTCAAAAGAAATTAAAATATCTGTCCACACAAACACTTGTAAGTAAATGTTCATAACAGCATCAGTCATACTAGACGGAAAGTAGAAACAACCCAATGTCCACCAACACTTATCCATGACGAACATATGTGATAATCTATCCATACAAAGGAATATTATTCAGCTACAAAAAGGAACAAAGTACTGATTCATGTTACAACACTTATCAACCATAAAAACATCGTACTAATTGAAAGAAGCCGGTCACAAAGGAGCACACACATTATACGATCACATGTACACAAAATACCTGGAACAGGAAATCTTGGACACAGAAAGTAGACTGGGGCTGAGGGGGTTGGGAGAAAACGGAGACTCACTGCTAATGGGTGAGGATTTCTTTATCGGTAAAGAAAATGTTCCAAACTTCACTGTGTTGATGACTGTATAACTCAGCAAATACATGAAAAGCCACTGAATTATACATTTTAAATAGGTTATGTGTGCAGTCCATGAATTATACCTACTTAAAGTGGTTACAGAAAAATTAGGCCCATAGCAAGCCTTCAATAAATCACAACTTTAGTTAAAAAAAAAAACAAAAAAAATTTTTTTAAAGGAATGGAGCTGAGGAAAGACTGTGGTATTAAACTAACACAGCTTCTGAGATCCTAAAGGAATAACACCTAATTCAGGGTAAAGACAAGGTTCAGACTGCAGCTGATGAAAAAATTCCAAATCCACCCAGGTGTTAAGAGAAACTTTGGCCAAGACTGACCAAGACAAATAATTAGAGAAGATGAAAAAAATGCAAATATTCTAAGGAAGGGGAACACTGATAGATCACTTAAAGGGAATCATCCTTCCAAAGGGCCCAGAGCATCACGGGACACCAGCTGTCCAAGCCATGAGTCAGAAAGAGGAGGAAGAGGAAAGGGGCCTAGAGCGGGATGCCTTTGAGCTGACCACCACTCGTCTACGACCCATCCTGGCTGAGTTGGTTGGTACTAGCAAAGATTACTCTGGGCCCCGACAGGCCCCTTCTCATCCTTCAGACCCTCCACTGGTACAACAAAGGGGAAAGGAACAGATAAGAATAAATATTAACACAATGAGAAGGAGCAAACCTTGACCAGACCAGAGAGTTCTCAGACTCTTCCTCCATCCCTTGGGCGGGGGTCTCATGAGAGGCTAATACAGTCTCATCTAAGCCAGTAAGTAGAACCAGTAGAAAACGACAGCCAACATCTGAGCACTTACCATGTGCTGGGCATTGTGCTTAATGTTTCACACGCATTCTTATTTAACCCTTATAACAACCTTATGAAGAGGGTGAAATTATTATCCCCATTTTACAGATGAAGAAACTAAGATGCAAGAGATTAAGTAATTTACCAAAGTGATCTTGGGCAAAACAAACATCAAAGCCCTGACTCCAGCCCACTCTAGGGTCAGATTCCCAGGACCAGGCTCTTAACCACCATGGTATTAACAGAAATCATAGTTCCGCCAAATAGGAGAAGGGAAAGAGAATGGGTAAGGAGTGGGAGTGTAAACTTTTCTATAATTCCTACAGCAGGAAGTCAACACATGTCTAAAACTGACAAATCAAGAAATATCACTATAAGCGTATTATTTAGAAATGGGGGTAAACACCAACAAAAGAGCTGAGTGTTGAAAGTGGCTACTTCCATGGGGCAGGGCTTGGGGTAGGAAACTGCCTGCTATTTTCTTTTAAAAAGCCTTTTGATATTATTAGATCTTTTAGAAATCATGAACATATACTCCTTTGATTGCAAAGTGATTGAAAAGGAAAGAAACAGAGATCGTCTGAACAGAAGTCTAATGTGGGGAACAGCTGCTGCTTCTGCCACACAGCTTCCATTCTCCTCCACCGGTAACAGCGCTTGGGTTTTGCTTTGGGGGAATCTCTCTCCTTTCCTGGGTATTCTGGGGGGCCTGCCAATCAAGGACCTCCACAAAGCCCTTGCCACGGTGGGTGAGGGGCCAATGACACCCTCTCCTTGGAAGACCTGGAACCAATTCACCCACATGTAGAAACTCTCCATTAGTTCCTTCCACTTATACGGATCCAGATGCAGGTTCACACTTTTTTTTTTAACTGAAGTATAGTCAACACACAATGTTAAATTAGTTTCAGGCGTACAACATAGTGATTTGACAACTCCGTAGTTATGCTGTGCTCACCACAAGCGTGGCTACCATGTGTCACCATCCAATGCCACTATAATACTGCCGGACAATAGGGAGTGCTTCATGAATCTGCACATCACACTTGCACAAGGGCCATGCCAATCTTTTCCGTACTGTTCCAATTTTAGTATGTGTGCTGCCAATGTGGGCACCCTTGGTGTGCACTTTTTTAATGTTTATTTATTTGTGTGTGTGTGTGTGTGTGAGAGAGAGAGAGAGAGAGAGAGAGAGAGAGAGAGAGCACGTGAGCAGGGGAGGGTCAGAGAGAGAGAGGGAGACACAGAATCCGAAGCAGGCTCCAAGCTCCGAGCTGTCAGCACAGAGCCAGACACGGGGCTCGAACTCACAAACAGTCAGATCATGACCTGAGCCAAAGTCGGACAGTTAACCCACTGAGCCACCCAGGTGCCCCAGTTCACACTTTTTAAGCTTTCCTTTAAATTCTGTGAGGTGCCCATTTCCTTCTAATAAATTCCTCTTCTGCTTAAGTTAGATGAACAGTCTCTGTTGCTTATAACCAAAGGAACTTACTGGGAATGTCTAATAAAAATGTTTGAGGTCTGTTTGTGCTTCTATCTGCCAGTATAACTTTACTACAGTGGCTTGCTAGTTTCTCTGACCTAAAACAAATTTTACCTTAAGATTTAATAAGCAGACACACATACATATAATGTGTATACATACATATAACTAAAACAAAACTTTTGCCAAAAATGTCCACTGTAACACTCTGATAGCGCTAATTCTATTTTTTAAGACTTTATTTTGTTTAGAGAATTTTTAGATTTATAACAAAATCAACCGGAACGTACAGAAATTTTTCATATGCCCCCTGCCCCTACATATGCAGAGTTTCCTCAATTATCTACATCATTCACCAGAATGGTTTTTTGTTTTTTGGGTTGTTGTTTGTTTGTTTTTTTTACTAAGGATGAACCTATACTGACACGACATAATCACCACAAATCCACAGTTCCCCTCAGGACCCACTCAAGTAAGTGAATAATGTACAGATTCTGTGGGTTAGGACAAAAGGATTCTGACTTCTATCACACAGAGTATTTGCGCTGCCCCAAAAAAACCCTCTGTGCTCTGTCTATTCATCTCCCTTCCACCTTCAAACCTCCTGGCAACCACTGATCTTTCTCTTTTTGTTGTCTCCACAGTTTTGCCTATTCCACAATTTCATATGATTGGAATCTATTTACTAAGGCTGGGGTCTAACCTCCTACGTGGATTTCAGACCCGCTGGTAGTAGTGATGATCTGCAGTTTGAAAAACACACTGGCTCACTGCACCTGTTCCATCTGCCTCCAACAATGAAAACAATCCAGAGAGCATATCAGCTGCGTTTCCACGTCCAAGTGTGATACACCAAGGCACATGGCCTGGCTGGTAGGGAAACACCGACAGAGTCCCAGGGCCCTAACTCGCACTAGCACACACCAGTAGGTTAAATTGTCTACACTGCTGACACAAGGAGAAACTTCTTCATGTATATGTTTGTTCACTCACTTTGCACATGCACTGCGCACTCACCCGATGGTGTGAGTATATACTACAGCTACCTGGTGACTGTCCAGAGCCGTCAATTCTGTCTTCAGGCTGGCTCAGAGGAGAGGAATCCCTGGACAAAGCCTGTCCCCTGACTGATTGTTTACCACCTCCCCCTCCTTAAGAGCTCAGGAATGTCTCCAAGAACAGACAGGCAATGCTTGTCTCATTCATACCTTTGAAGTAAAATACCTCTCAAGCCCAGCCTGAGAAAAAGGAATAAAGGGAATTTCTGTCTCCTCTTGTTCTAGAAGTCTCTGATCAGCTTCAAACTAATCCATGGCTGGCAACTGACTGAATTCCTTGCTCACTGTTTTTTTCCTCCTGACTCTTTTTACCCCTCGAGGCAAGCAAGAAAATATCAAAGGACAGAAATGTGTCATACTCATTCTCAACAGTACCAATACTTCGGTCTTAAGACCTTTCTGGATCTCTTCTTCACAGCAAGCAAAAAGAAGCCTTTCCTTTATTTTCCTCATACTCTTTGCCCTGCCTCAACCCTTCCAGAAGAACAGTGAGCAAGAGAATGGAGTAGGACCTGGGGTGGACAAAATAGATGGATTTCTTCCTATCTTCTGAGTTCCATGGCTGGGGAGTAACCAACTACAGAGAATGAGGGATTGGGGCAGTAGCAAGACCTGCAATGTGATGGAAATACTAATCGACTGGACAGAAATGGAGAGGAGGCTGTGAACGAAACTGATCATCTGTACTTGAGATGAAAACTATTCTAGGTAGTTATTTTGTGAGGAAGAGCCATAATCCAGGTGCCTGCCTTAGCTCCCCCAGGGAACAGGCTGAGAGTGGAGGAGAGGGAGGGAATCAGATACACAGTGCAGGGAGGGGAAATGGAGGGACACAAACTCCCCATCACCTGGGCTCCCATTTCGCTCTCCCCCACAATAGCTGGAAAAATGGGTGAAACAGTACACACCCTTTCTGGGTCAAGTTCCCTAGCAAAGCCTAGAAACATTCAGCTGCAAGTTACCCTCCTTTGCCTCTGAAGAGGAAAAATCACATGGTCACCCCGGGTGAGGACAAGAATAGGCACCGGGAACCAAGGGAGTGAGGGGGGCAGGGCAGGTGTGTTAGCCCTGGAGAATACCCCTCTGTCCCCCACCCCCACTCTGTCTAGAAGCTCTCGCGTGGGTCACTACCCTTCCCTTCTCAGCCTAGGTTCTGGAATCCCCTTCATTCCGGGGCTTGGACGCTGGACACGGAAACAACGTGAATAAAACCGTCCCAGGAAGCTACCGATCGGCCGGTGGGGGAGGGGAGCCAGGAGAACAGCAAGGGGAAGGAGAAACCCCAGCAGAGAGGTGACCCCCAAGCGGACGGCCCTAAATCCTTCCTAGCGAAACGTGGCGGTCCTGGCCAATGTCGGCGTGCCTGGAGCCATACGACCCCACCCTCCTGTCCAAGCCCTAGGCTTCACTTTGTCTTCTCACTCACCACCCAAAGCACCAGTAAGTTCTTTGAAGGGCCTCTGCGGGCACCAGGACCCACAGAAAAGCCGAATCCCCCTCGTCGGGGACCCGAAGTCCAAAGAGCGCAGAGATCCCATCCCAGGAGCTCATTTCTCCCCGACCCAATCTACTGCCCACAGGACGCCTGAGCAGCGCGCACTGGGAACCCGCGCGGAGTCCCCGGCAGGAGTCGCAGTGTCCGCCCAGAGGGCAGGTACGTCCCGAGTCTCGGAACAGCCTTCCTCCCGCGACCCCCCCTCCCCCCGCCCCGGACCCCCGCTGCCCTCCACGGGAAGGTAGATAAAAAGAAAGAGCGCGGCGAGCAGCCGGCGGCACGAAGCCAGCCCCAGGTGATGTCAGCGACCTCGGCGCGGGGCACCAGAGGGGCGGAACTGGAAACCGAGAATACCGGACGGGGGGAGGCGGCGCAGCCGCTCTCTCTTACCGCGGCCTGCTCCTCCGGGTGCACGCCCACCAGGGTACACCAGTTCTGCGTCCCGTTCATCTTACTCCCGCGGCGGTCGCAGCGCGAAAACCGACTGCCCGCCCCGCGGTCCGGCTCCTACTAAGCAGGCGCGCGCGGAACCGTGTCCTTGTATAGGCGCGTCGGAGGGCGGGGGCTGCCAGTTGGATACTCCCCTAAGATGCCGTTCGCCAATGAGAGTGAGCGAAAGAGCAAGGTGGGCGTTACCGAGAAGCACCAGGACACGCCCATCTGCTCTAGCTCAGATTTACATAAAGGTGGGGCTTGGAGGCTACCTGAGGCTGCTTGACCGAAATTTTGTCCAGCGTTACGTGGCTGTACTTCAAACATTCTTCATTAGTCTTGCTATTCCTTCCTTTCAACTCCAAGGTCAGTGTTGGTAAAAGAAAATCACCCTGCCTGCCCCTCAGAGGAGGAGTTGGAAAAAAGCTTCCCTACATTCTCGTCTCATATATAAGGCCAGCTCTGTGGAGCTGAGCAAACCTTTCCTCCATCACAGTAGAAATGCAGGCACCAAAAGGCCAACTCACTCAGACTGGCCTAAGCCAGTCTGGCAGGTGCCCTGCCCTGGCAGGAGGCCCAGGCCAAAGTCAACGACAGCTTGGCTCTGGGTGGGGCTTGTTTTGTAGAAGCTATTATACTAAAGCTGCCCTTATATGGCCGGGAGAGGCGGGACACGTTGCCTTAAAAGGATTTTGTATTCTTGAGAAAGGACAAACCTCAATTTCTCCAGTGGCATTTACTCCCCAAGCCCAGATTAGCATTTTAAGGACCTAGGGGAGAGGATTGCCAAGGGTGGAGTTTCTTCCAGTCCAACTCCTCTCTTCATTTTGGCTGCGGTCCACATAGGGTGGGCTGTGGTCCATATGGAAAGAACGCAGGAGCTCTGACCCACTCTTGGGTGGGCAGTGCCCCTGAATTTGGCAGCAGTCTCTGATGAACAGCTAGCTCCCTCTTCAAGGCAACACAAAAGCAGAATGACAGAAACTTTGCTACCTCTCAGGTAGGGACGGAATCCTCTATCAGGTGGGATGGGATGAGTGTCTTTGCACCTGGGAGGTCAATGATGGGGATGTCCCTGGGCCCCAAGGGAATATAACTCAATCCTAGTCTCTCTTTTAACCTTCAGAGATGGCATTTAGTGGCTTTCTATTCCCAGAAGGTTGTTTAGGAGAGAAGGGAGGTGCTAGAAACACAGGCTCCCTGGGCTCCATCTGACCTGTTGTAAATGGCCTCTAAAAAGTGAGGTAAAGAAAACCCCAGCTTCAGCCTCTAAGTTCTATAATTAAATGGTTTCTTCAGGGGCGCCTGGGTGGCTCAGTCCGTTAAGAGTCCAACTTCACCTCAGGTCATGATCTCACGATTGGTGAGTTCAAGCCCCAAATCCGGCTCTATGCCGACAGCTAGCTCAGAGCCCGGAGCCTGCTTCGGATTCTGTGTCTCCCTCTCTCTCTGACTCTCCTCTGCTCACACTGTCTCTCTCTCAGAAATAAATTTATAAAAACATTTTTAAAAATTTAAAAACATAAAATAAAGAATTCTAGGGCACCTGGGTGGCTCAGTCGGTTAATCGTCTGACTTTGGCTCAGGTCATGATCTTGCAGTCCACGAGTTCAAGCCCTGCGTTGGGCTCTGCACTGACAGCTAGCTCAGAGCCCAGAGCCTGCTTTGGATTCTGTGTCTCCCTCTCTCTCTGACCCTCCTCTGCTCACACTGTCTCTCTCTCTCAGAAATAAATAAAAACATTAAAAAAATGGTTTCTTCATAAAACAAACCTCCAAATAAGCCAGGAAAAAGAACGAGAAGTCAAGGATTTTGGTATAGATATATCATTTTAATGTTTAATTTAAAATAAAATCAAGGCTGGATTCATTTGGGGGAAAATATCTAATTTGCAGAATAGAGGATTTTTTTTTATCATGAAATTACAAGTCATTGACGAAAACAGCCTTCTCCCTCCCCCAGGCTCCTTACAGAGCCTGCTTAGGAAATAAGAGAGGTGAATCATCTCCCTTACCTCCTCCCCACCAGGGCTGGGCTCTCCCCAAAACCCAAGGGAGGAATAAATCCTCCATTGCCTCTTCCCGTTTCTACCAAGAGTCAGTCTTTAGTCCTAGGCAGGAAGCCCTGTATCAGGTTCAAGCTCCTGAGATAACAAGGGCCCCCTGGTTCCCTACTAAAGTTGGCCACATCTGGACCAGAGGAACCACAAGGAAGACCTTTGCTTTTCAAACTCAGGTAGGCAGTTATCAGGGTTCCCAGATGCAACCCCGTTATGAACACATCCAGAGTCACAGAGGGAAAGGAGGAAAGACAGAGACCCTGAGCAGAACCAGGCCCACCACCTTATCATGGCCCTACCAAAGTCCCTCCCCCAGGGCTCATCAGCAGAGGATCCCGCAGCTCTCTAGACCGTTCACTGGGGCAGCAGGGAAGGCCGAGGGCCCTGTTTGGGGAAAGCTTGGTCCTCGGAGAGGTATGAATGTGCAGGCATAGAAGGCAAGAAGAGCATCCTTCTCTCCTCACCCTGGCTAAGGCACCAGAAGGAAAGAAGGAAGGTTGGGATGGGGAAGATGGGAAGGGAGAACAGACCCGTGGATCCACTGGCTTAGAGAAGACAAAATACACAGGAGCGGAGGGAGGTGGGGACTACCATATGGGTCCCCCAACTGTGCAAAGAGAAGCATCCAAGAACTGGATAGAGCCACACTAGTGTGTACATTACCCGGAATGTTCCACCCTGCTCCAGAGTTGGAGGGAAACATGTTGCAGGAGTTGAGGGAGCAGAATCACAAAGGGTATTTTTCCCTGAGCCTAAGGGTTAAGGGCTAAAGAAATAAAGCTTTATATACATGGCAATATCTGTTCCCTCCTATCCTGTCTGAGCCACTTCGGCCTCTACGCTGACCATCCTATTGCTATGAGGGAGAAGAGGGAGGATCGGCACTTAAGGGAAGGGCTCAGTTGGCCTACAATACCCACTTCTCCAGAGGAAAGGGAAAGCCCATCCACCAGCTTAATGCTAATGCCTTTTTTTACCACCATCATTCACACCCCTCCCAGTCTTCAGGCTGGATAATTGGGTGTCCCCCTCTCTCCCCCCAGGAATGGGGGAACCCGAGGCTTGGCAGGGAAGAACAGGACGGCCAGGGCGGGCCTCAAGTGTGGTGTCTGGTCCCTTGTGGACCCAAGCTAACAGGAACTGGTCTGCAGGTTGCTCTCCGTGAGCAGAGATGCGATGGAGGAAGGGTCATAGACGCTGTCAAATTCCTCATCTGAGCTCAGCCCTTCGTGCTGGGTTGACTCGGCAGCTGCCCGGGAAGCTTTGCGCCTGAGTCAGAGAGAGGAATACTTGTAAGGGAGGGACACAAAGATTGAGACAGCCCCACTTACCATGTTAAGGAAATTCCCAGTTGTTCTAAGCCCTGTAGGTACTCACAAGATCCGCCACGGATCTGAGATCTGGGGAGATGGGATTAGACTAGGGGCTAAGATGCTAGAGAATAATCACGCAGGCTTCCAGGCAGGAGGACGTGACTGCCAAGTGCCATCTTAGGGGCCCTCCTCCCTATCCAGTGAGCCATCCCCTTCCCACACAGCTATCCCCATCAGCCGGGGTCGGAGCACAGCCATTACCAGGAGTCCTTCTCTAGGGCTTTGATCCGGGCTTGGAGCTGCTCATTGACCTCGTGCTGCTCCTCCAGCTCACGCTGGGCCTTCTTCCTCAGACCATCAAGTCGCTCAATCTCCTCTTCCGCTTCATCCACCTGCCGCTTCAAAGCCTTCACCCTCAGGCTTAGCTGGCAGGATACCGAGCCCCCATGTTAGAAAAGCATCTGCTGCTACCGTGGACTGGGACCCTCCCCTGTAGCAATTCTGACAAGGGATCTTTGCCCTAGAAATATATCATGACCAGGGGCAAGTTCCCTAACTCTGCAGGTTTGTTTCGGGGATTAAATAGGTTCTGACATGTGTAACACTGAGAAAGAGAACCTAGCATGTCGCAGGCATGCGACGCGTGTGCTTACTCTGACTGCTCTAACCCAGTCCCTCCGGTTTCGTCTCCGGCCTTATACAAGAAGAGTTGAAGCTGGGAAGATGTCTGAGGTAGGCCCTCCGGTGGCCTTCCAGCAAACGCTCAGTACGCGCTTACCACGTGGTTGCTTGGCCCGGCTACTGTGTGTACCTGGTCCTTCTGGTCATTGACATGCTGCCGTTCATCATCGATCTGGATGGACAGCTCTTTAACTCTCCGCTCCAGTTTTCGGTTCGTGGACTGCAAAGCTGTCTTCTCCCTAAGAGGGTAGGGAAGGGGGGGTGTCTCTGGCTGTCGCCATTTCTGAAGGAACCCCTACGGGGCCCCCTCCGGCCTCCATGAACTCTGCTCAGTCACATCACACTGGGAAGCATCCAGGATTGATGCCAAAAACCAGGGAGAGAAGAAGTCATTTGCATTTCAGAAGATCTGCAACTCTCTCTGTTCTTTACCAAAAAAAAGGTCCCCCTAAGGATGAGGCCAGGTTGGCCATGTGTGAGGTGCAAGATGGAGGGGGCCTCAGAGGAGGAAAGCCCAGAGGGAGGGAGGGAGGGCTCACGTCACCTCTCTTCAGCTTGCAGCCGCTCCTGCAACTCCCGATTCTGGGACTCAAGCTGAGAGAGGCTGGCGTTAGGCTTCTGGAAGCCTTCTGAGCTCGCCAATCGGCTCTTCAAGTCCTTGTTCTGGAAGGGACAGAAAGTCTTCACAGTCACATTCCACTTCCAACTCCTCCTTTGGTACTTTCACCTGCCTCCCGGGGTCTGTCCCCAAGACTCCCCACTCCCCAGCTCACCTGTCTCTCCAGGGAGATTTTGTCACACTCCAGGTCCTGTCGAGCTGACCTCTCCTGCATGAGCTCTGTCCTCAGCTGGTCCACCTGGTGGGGAGGGGTGAGAGGAGCCAGATTCAGGGAGGGCTGACACAGAACCAGCCAGGTGAACAACATGAAGCAGAGTAAACCGTAGGATGCTCCCTGAATCCCCACAATTCCCAGGTGACTAAGAAATCAGCCTATTCGAGTGGGAGGAGCCACGGAATTTAAACAGGGCCTCCTCCATCTCACCAGGAATTAGCATCCCTTCAGAATGGCAGTAGCCTGGATTCAGGCCAGAGAGTAATCCCAGGCCACCGGGACTCCTTCTTCCACTCAACTCCCTGGCTTCTTTCCACCCGCCCTGAAGCAGAGGGGACCTCGAGTAGCGCCAGCCATGAATGGACTCTGCGGCCAGAATCCTCCAGACGGTGAAACACAGGAGGGCGGAGGTGTCCTGAGACGGCCATGAGGCTCTGCAGTCGGGGGTGGACACAGGACAGGGGTAAGGCAGGGCTTACCTGGTCCCGGCCCCGATTCACACGTTCAGTCAGCAGCTCCACCGTGCTCCTCTCCTCATCCAACTCCGCTTCCAGCCGTGAGATCTTTTCCTGTGGCGAAGGAGCAATTTCTGCTGCACACGCTGGATGCCAAAACGCCACACCCCAACCAGGACACTCTCAAAGCCCTGCCTCCGCAGACCTGTCTCAAGGGTCCCCACAAGTGCCGCTGCCCAGAGCCACCTCGGAACTACACCTTCTGCTGACCACGGATGGCATCGAGGGGAAGGGTGAGGGGCACCTGCTCTAGCCTTGGTCCCCTGATGGGATGACAAACCCCAGAACCTGTCCCTCCCTGGGGCAGCCCTGTTTCCCTAGAGGGAAAGCAGACAGAAATCAAAGTGCCTGAGCCAAGGCTGGGATGGAAAGAGTCAGAAACAGAAGTGCCAGGGCCCAGACCAAGGAAGCACCCTGAGGCCAGGCACTAGCCTGGACAGATGAAGCGTCTGGTCTCTGGAGCCACACTGCGTGGCCCTGAAAACCAGATTCCTAGCAAAGGGGCCCTGGCTGATTACCTAACCTCTCGGTGCATCAGTTTCCCTCAACAATAAAATGGAGAAGACAAGACCACCTTTCCCACAGGGTGACTGTCGGGATTAAATAAGTCTGAAGTGCTCAGCACATGGTACAATATGTGTTTGCTCCTGCTATCGTCTTGTTATCGTGATTATTGCCAAATATAGCAAACTGAAGAGACTATTGACTCTAAAGAGATGTCACCACTCATGCCCAGCCAACTGCTGCCGTGGAGGTAACTCAGGATTAGAAGCTCGGCGTTACCACATTTTCCAAATGTACAAAAGAAGCCAGAAATCAGAACTTTTATATGACATGTATAAATTCCTAAACACTGACAATTAATTCAAAGCCGTTTAAAACACTGCAGTCAGGGGCACCTGGCTGGCCCTCAATCTCAGGAGTTGTGAGGTTGAGCCCCATGTTGGATGTAGAGACTACTTAAAAATAAAAAAAATATTTGGGGCGCCTGGGTGGCTCAGTCGGTTAAGCATCTGACTTCGGCTCAGGTCATGATCTCACGGTTCGTGGGTTCGAGCCCCGCGTCAGACTCTGTGCTGACAGCTTGGAGCCTGGAGCCTGCTTCGAATTCTGTGTCTCCCTCTCTCTCTGCTCCTCCCCCATTCGTACTCTGTCTCTTTCTCAAAAATAAATAAACAGTAAAAAATAAATCTAAAAGGGGCACCTGGGTGGCTCAGTCGGTTAAGCATCTGACTTCGGCTCAGGTCATGATCTCACGGTTCGTGAGTTCGAGCCCCGCATCGGGCTCTGTGCTGACAGCTCAGATCCTGGAGCCTGTTTCAGATTCTGTGTCTCCCTCTCTCTGACCCTTTCCTGCTCATGCTGTCTCTCTCTCTCTCTCTCTCAGAAATAAATAAAACATTGAAAAAAACAAAAAAAGACTTAGCCCACATTTAAAAAAATAAATAAATCTAAAAAACTAATAAAAATATATATAAAAAATATTTTTAAAAAATAATAAAATTTCTCTTTTAAAAGTGTTTAACAACAACAACAACAACACAACACAAAACAAACATCCCTGCAGTCAAACTCCACCAGCTGTGGGCTACCAGCTTCCGTCCCTAGAGCAGAAAGGGGGTGTGGTTTTGATGGTTTCCTGTCTCACATTCAGGTCCTTTATCCATTTTGAGTTTGTGTATGGTGTGAGAAAATGATCTAGTTTCATTCTTCTGCATGTTGCTGTCCAGTTCTCCCAGCACCATCTGTTAAAGAGGCTGTCTTTTTTCCATTGGATACTCTTTCCTGGTTTGTCAAAGATTAGTTGGCTGTATACTTTTGGGTCCACTTCTGAGTTCTCAATTCTATTCCATTGGTCTATGTGTCTGTTTTGGTGCCAATACCATACTGTCTTGATGATGACAGCTTTGTAGTAGAGGCTAAAGTCTGGGATGGTGATACCTCCCATTTTGGTTTTATTCTTTAGTATTACTTTGGCTATTCGGGGTCTTTTGTGGTTGGGACCTCATCAAGATTAAAAGCTTCTGGGGTGCCTGGGTGGCTTAGTCAGTTAAGCATCCGACTTTCGCTCAGGTCATGATCTCGCAGTTCGTGGGTTTGAGCCCCGCGTCGGGCTCTGTGCTGACAGCTAGCTCAGAGTCTGGAGCCAGTTTCAGAGTCTGTGTCTCCCTCTCTCTCTGACCCACCCCTGCTCACGCTGTCTCTCTCTCTTAGAAATAAATAAAAAAATAAAAAATAAAATAAAATAAAATAAAAGCTTCTGCACGGCAAAGGAAACAATCCATAAAACTAATAGGCAACCAACGGAATGGGAAAAGATAGTTGCAAATGACATATCAGATAAAGGGTTAATATCCAAAATCTATAAGGAACTCACCAAATTCCACACCCGAAAAACAAACAACTCAGTAAAGAAATGGGCAGAAGATATGAACAGACACTTCTCCAAAGAGGACATCCAGATGGCCAACAGACACATGAAACGATGCTCAGCATCCCTCCTCATCACGGAAATACAAATCAAAACCACACTGAGATACCACCTCACGCCAGAGTGGCTAAAATGAGCAAATCAGAGCACTCTAGACGCTGGCGAGGATGTGGAGAAATGGGCACCCTACTACACTGTTGGTGGGAATGTAAATGGGTGCAGCCCCTATGGAAAACAGGGTGGAGGTTCCTCAAAAAGTTAACAATAGAATTCCCCTATGACCCAGCAATAGCACTGCTGGGGATTTACCCAAGGGATACAGGAGTGCTGAGGCATAGGGGCGCATGGACCCCAATGTTCATAGCAGCACTCTCAACAATAGCCAAAACATGGAAAGAGCCTAAGTGTCCATCAACGGCCGAATGGATCAAGAAGATGTGGTTTATGTATACCATGGAATACTACATGGCAATGAGAAAAAATGAAATCTGGCCATGTGTAGCAACATGGATGGACCTTGAGGGTGTTATGCTGAGCGAAACAAGTCAGGAAGGGAAGGACAGATACCATATGTTTGCACGTATAGGAGGATCTTAACGGAGGACCATGAGAGACTCTTGAATGCTGAGAACAAACTGAGGGCAGATGGGGGTGGGGGGAGGGGAAGGAGGGTGATGGGCATGGAGGAGGGCACTTGTGGGGATGAGCACTGGGTGTTATATGGAAACCAACTTGACAATAAACTATTTGTAAAAAAATTTTTAAAAATAAAAAATTTAAAAAAAAAAGAAAGGGGGTGTGGTGTGTCCTGGCTCCTCCCACAGAAGTCCCACCTGGGCCAGGACCTGGACACCCGCCCCCCTCCCTCTCATCCCCTCATCACCCCCCACCTCCTTACCTCGAGGCCCTTGAGTTGCCGGGTCCTGTCGTCCTGGGACCGCTTCTTGTTCTCCGCCTCCTGCTCCAGCCCCTGCAGTCTCTGGGCCAGCAGCTCCTTGTCTAGCTGGGCAGTGTCTCGGTCCGCTTGGGACTCCTGCAGGGCCTGCCGCAGCCTCTGGGTCTGGGCAGAGGGAAACGGGCAACAGCATGGAGAAGCGAGGTGGGGGCTGGGGGCAGGAGGGGCGGGGAGGGGGGACAAGTGTTTCCTCACTGACATTCTTTAGAACTGCCAGAGCACGGTGATAATAAAAAGCAGGCTGACGTTTAGTCTGTTTTCTTTTCTTTGAAGATCTTTAGCTTTACTCAACCATCCGGGATCCCGGCAGCATCCTATCTAGCCCACAGAAAGGAGCTCCTAGTTCATTTTCTTTACTGTTTTAAAATGCCCTACACAAATTAGAATCACTTAAGTCGTTTTCAGGAAACTGATCGTGGGTCCTGGGCCCAGGGGTTATGAATTAAATGATATGGGCTGCAGCTTGGGTATCGGGATTTTTGGGTTTTTAACAAGAAAAGGTTTAATGTAACCACAAAACACAAGTTTATAACACATTGTTACTGGAAAAGATTGTGAAGGATTAAAATTAGCAATCATATTTAAAAACAAATTTTTTTAAAGTTTATTTATTTTTGAGAGACAGAGAAACAGAGCAAAAGTGGGTAGGGGGCAGAGAGAAAAGGAGACACAGAATCTGAAGCAGGTTCCAGACTCTGAGCTGTCAGCACAGAGCCCAATGCGGGGCTTGAACCCACAAACCATGAGATCATGACCTGAGCCGAAGTCGGACACCCAACCGACTGAGCCACCCAGGTGCCCCTAAAACTAGCAACCATATTTAAAGCATCTACCGTATGTCAAACATGACTCTATATTGATACCATACCTCCACTAACATTGCAGTGTTGACATTCTTTTGGTATTGGGATTTTTTTTTTAAATCTCCCCAGGTGATTCTAATGTGCAACAGTTTAAATATCGCGCTACAGGGGTCCGGGGGGGTTCTGCAGGTTGAGAGTCTGACTCTTGATTTTAGCTCAGGTCATGATCCCAGGATCATAGGGTCAAGTCCTGTGTCGGACTCCTCATGGGGCATGAAACCTGCTTGAGATTCTCTCTCTCTCTCTCTCTCTCTCTCTCTCTCTCTCTGGCCCTCTCCCCCACTCACTCTCTCTCATCCTGTCTCTCTCTAAAAAAAATTAAAATTAAAAAAAAGTCACGCTCTACAGACAACAGACCTCCTATCATTGGTTCCTACAATGGATAACTCCCCTACCTTACTGTGTCCTAAGTGGTTAGACCTCAACCCGGGTCCCAGGATCCCTTGGCCCCAGGTTGAGTTAAGAAGCAATGACCTTCAGACCAAGGATGTTGAGAGGGTTCCCACCCCCCTGCCATTTCTGCTCCTACCTCATCCTGAAGCCGGCTCAGCCCCCCAGAGCTCTTCTCAGCCTCACTGGCCCACTCCTTGGCCTGGCGCTGGGCGTCTGCTACCTCCCGCCGGGCCTTCTCCTTATAATCCTCCAGCTGGGCCTGGAGCTGCTGCAGGGCCTGCTTCGAGTCATTCCCGATCTGCTCCAGCTGAGATGCAAAGAAAAGAGCCTTTTCAGCCCTGCACCCCTGTCCCTTCTCTGGGCCCGACACCCCAGACTGTACTTCATGCCTCCATTCTCTCCCCTGGGCCTAGGTCCCCAGTATGGCCAGTAGTAATATACAGACTGCCTGGCTTCAAATCCTTACTAGCTGTGTGACCACAGCTTGTCCTCTCTGGGTCTCAGGTCCCCATCTGTAAAATGGGAAAATAACAGTACCTGCATCATGAAGTTGTTGTGAGAAGTACGATAGTTAATTACATAAAGTACTTACAGCAGCGTCTGATATAGAGCAAACCTAATTGACCATATTTCCACAAACCCAAGATGCTAATGATTGCAAGATGTACCACTAAGAAAGAAAAATCTACTGCTTGAACTGTAATGACCCATCAAAATTATAAGACTGAAATCAACTTTGAGTGCATTTTAGAACTGATGAAATATATTAGGTGTTTGCTCTAGCTTTAGAGAGAGATTAAAAGAACCTTACCTGATAAAAAGCAACTAACTTCCTTTTTTTCCTTCCTCCTTGTCCTCCCCCAAATATAAAATCCCACCCATGAAAATTCCCATATTTAGGTCTTACAGACACCTAGGGAGGTATTATAGATCCTTCCTTTTCCTACCCCAAGTAGAAAATTCTACTAATGAAAATTCTTCTGTTCAAGCCTTATAGATGTCTAAGGGAGAATCCTAGGAGACCTTCTCCAAGGACCAAGACCATGGTGTTATGGGATATTGTGGGAAGGTCAAGAGCACAGAGGAGGAGTAGGAAGGACACGCTCCTTGAAGATTTGGCCTTGGCCTCCCCAGCAATGAATTTGAGGAAAGCAGACACCACTCATTCTGACTTCCCCATCGCTCCCCTCTCCCCTCAGGCAAGCTCCCTAAAGACTGGGGCCTCTTCCTAAGAGCCCAGGCCGACCCTGCCCACCTCCTTGTTGAGCTGGCACACAGTCTTATCTAGCAGCCGCTTCTGCTCCTCCAGCTCGGCCTTGCCCCGGCGGAGCGCCTCCCGCTGCTTCGCTTCCTCCTCCAAGGCCCGGTTCAGTGCCTGGTGCTCCTGCCCCAGGCGGGCCAGCCCCCGCTGGGCCTCCTCCAGGCGGGCCTCCAGTGCCCGCTTGGCAGCTGCAAGGCTCCCCTCCTCTTCCTGAGCTGTGTTCAGGGCCTCCTCAAGCCGCTTTTTCTCTGCCTGGGAGAGGGAAGACGTAAGCCATTTGGAGAGGGGCAGACAGGAGGGAAGAAAGAGAGATTTACAAAAAAGGTGGGCAGTGAAAACAGGCTCAGAGGCACCAGCAAAGGAATCAAGACACAGGGGACTGGCATGCGGTGAGAGATAAGAGACAAAAATGCCGGTGCAAAGGCCAAGATGTTGATGCCAGAGCCACACTCCGGGAAATAAACCTAAGTTTAAACAGAGGGTCGTGAAGGCAAAACGCGGCACACTCAGGGCAAAATAAAACTGGTGGCCGGGGAGCTGGCGGGGAGTACTCAGCCAGGGATGAGAGGCCAGAGGGCCGGGAGGAAGCCGGCTCAGGGGCACTGACCTCCAGCCGCTGCACCTTGTCCCGCAGCCTCGCCTCCGCCACTTCCCCACCCTCCGCCAGGCCTCGGGCCTCCTTCAGCTGCTGCTCCAGACCCAGGATGCGCCGCCGGAAGTCGTCGTTTTCCTCCTGGGTTTCCCGAAGCGTGGTTTCCACGGCCGCCCGCCGCTGCCCCAGCACCGCCACCTCTGCCTCTGCCGCCATCTGAGCCTGCGGCCAGTTCAGGGAGCGGCAGCTCAGACCCCGGGGCCCCAGGGCACCGGCCGCTGCCAAGGAGGCCGCCCGGAAGAGAGCCCACAGGAGCCAGGCCACCGCAGCGGCCTGCCCCTGAGAATCCCAGGCCTACGAGGCGCGGCGGGGTCATCAGGGCCTCCCCGGCCACCCCCTGGCTGCTCTGAACTACACACCTAGGACCATGATCTGGTCTGTACATACCCACGGCAGGGAACCTCCGTGCCCGCCAGAACCCTCATCCTGCACCGCCTGAGCCCTGTGCCCACTCCCCTTGCCTTAGAAGCCTCTTCACAGTCCTGTCTCAGCTGCTGGAGCGTCTTTTGTAGCTGCAGGTTCTGCTGTTCCAGCCCCCGGCATCGATCCGCCTCGGCCCGCAGCTGCTTCTCCAAGTCCCGCTCCCGGTGGCGCCCAGCCACCTCCTGGCTCTGCTGCTCTTCCTTCAGCTCCTTCAGTTCCTGCTGTGTCCGGCGCAGCTCCTACAAGCGACGGGGGGGCAGTGACAGGGCACGGAGAGCCAATCTGGGACAGGAGACTGTGTAGCAACCGGGACTCTCACATGTCGCTGCGTGAACGGACGTTGGTGTGGCTACTGGGGCGGGGCTCAGTCGGTTGAGCTTCCAACTTCGGCTCAGGTTGCAATCTCGATCTCAAGGGTTTGCGAGTTCGAGTCCCGCATCGGGCTCTGTGCTGACGCTCAGAGCCTGGAGCCTGCTTCAGATTCTGTGTCTCCCTCTCTCTATGCCCCTCCCCCACTCACATTCTGCCCCCCCCACACAACATTAATAAACAGCAGTAAAAAGAAATTAAAAAAAAAAAAAGATGGTGTGGCTACTTGGGCAATTGGTTTGGCAGTTTCTCAAAAAGTGGACCCATTAATTCCATTCCTAGGTATATATCCAAGAGCACTGAAGACATTTTGGGGGGAAACATGTTACATGAATGTTCACAGCAGCATAATTTCATGAGAGCTGAAATATAGAAATGACCCAAATAACCATCAGTTGGTAAACAGATAAACAAAATGTCGTATGTCCATATAGAATATTATTTAGCCATAAAAAGTATTGAAGTACCAATACTTGCTACAACATGGGTAAACCTTAAAAACCATTATGCTAGGTGAAAGAAACCAGACATGCAAGGCCATATGTTATTGGAGCCGGATTCTGTGATACCTGCCTATGAATAGTCAAATCCATAGAGGCAGAAGGTAGATTACTGGTTGCCAAGGGCTGGGGAAAGTGACTGCATATGGGGTTCTTTTTTGGGGTGATTTGAAAATGTTCTGTAATTAGATAGTAATGATGTACAACTTTATGTACATATTAAAAACCACTATGTTATAAAAGGATGAATTCTGGGGCGCCTGGGTGGCTCAGTTGGTTAACCGTCCGACTTTGGCTCAGGTCATGATCTCACAGTTCGTGGGTTTGAGCCCCACGTCGGGCTCTGTGCTGACAGCTCAGAGCCTGGAGCCTGCTTCAGATTCTGTGTCTCCTCTCTCTGCCTCTCTCCTGCTCACACTGTCCCTTTCTCTCTCTCTCAGAAATAATTAAAACATTTAAAAATAAATAAATAAGTGGGTGAATTCTATGGTATGTGAAATAAGTCTCCATAGAAAACATTACATGGAATAGATGATGGTGTGGACAAAATAGGACTGGCTGTTTCAAAAACAAAAGAAAATATATTGAAAACCAAAACATGCAGCACGATAAATAGTGGTGCTGCTTTTATTTCTTTTTTATTTTTTAAATTTGTTTAAAGTTTATTTATTTTGAGAGAGAGGGAGCACAAGTGGGGTGCAGGGGAGAGTGGAGAGAGAGAATCCCAAGAAGGCTCCATGCTGTCAGCATGGAGCCCGATGTGGGGTTCAATCTCACAAACTGTGATATCATAACCTGAGACGAAACCAAGAGTCAGGTAGTTAACCAAGTGAGCCACCCAGGTGCCCCTATTTCTCTTTTAAAAAATTAAAATATTGGGGTACCTGGCTGCCTCAGTCAGCAGAGCATGTGACTCTTGATCTTGGGGTTATAAGTTTGAGCCCCACAGTGGGTATAGAGGGAGATTATTTCAAAATAAATTTTTTTTAAAAAAAATTAGGAGGGGTGGGAGAAAAAATTAAAATATGAACTCTGGTTCTAGTTCTTCAGCTACTAGCTACTTCTGAAATTCAGAAAGCACCATAAACAGACTGAAATATAATATATTGTGAGTTTTCAATGTAATACACTAACAAAACTACAAAGAAAAAGAAAAACAGGGGCACGTAGGTGGCTCAGTCGGTTAAGCATGGACTCTTGGTTTCAGTTCAGGTCATGAACTTGCAGGTTGTGGGTTCAAGCCCTGTATCAGCCACTTCACTGACAGTGCAGGGCCTGCTTGGGATTCTCTCTCTCTCTCTTTCTCTCTGCCATTCCCCTCCTCTCTCTCTCTGTCTCAAAATAAATAAACTTTTAAAATTTTTAAAAAAGAAAGAAAAAATCAGCACAGTGTATGGTCTACATTGGACAAGGTCCATTTTCCTTATTAATACTTTGTTATTGAGTAAGTATCGATAAAACCTACTTCATATGAGTAAATGAAGCACTAAGTATTACTTTTTAGCTTTTGAGCTTTATCTCACAGAATTAATCAACTGAGATTGTCCAGAGGAATTATATAGACTAATATAGCAAACAGACTTCAGACTATCCTTGATATTTGTTAACTTCATATTAATATAGTAAACTTTTAAGAGAACTTTTCATTTCACAGCCACTGAAGTATATTTGGTTTAGGTTTATTATGTTTTTCTCGACCACATATGTGCATAAGCTCAGACTTTTATTTATCTGGAAAATCATTACTTAGAGCTATACTTCTTTACTCATTTAATAAAAACAGTTACTCTGGTTAAAATCAGGCAGTCTTATGGTAAAGGCATGATAAACAAGCACTGATCAATAAATACTTGTTAAGTAAGCGCCAACTATGTATCCAGTGGAGTGAATCAAAGAATTATAAACTTAGAAGACTCCTCAGGAGGCCATAAATGCCAATTCTCTATACAAAAAAAATATTTTCTAAGTTTCTAAATCATCCAAAATAATTATTTGCTTTCTTGTCCTTCATAAAGTAATACAAGGAATATGAAGAAATTATTTATATTTACTTCAATGTGATGACTTTGTCATTTATAAAACATCCATGCAGGATAAACCATTTAATTCCCCGGGTCTAGCTGCTATGGTCTCCAAGCAGCCTTCAAATGACAATTTGGCTTTCTGAGTAGGTCAGCCTGCCAGACCAATATGAGTATTCCAGTCTGTGTGACACTTCACATTACGAGGCGATAAACTGGCATTCTAGCTGCAAATGTTTGTTTTGTAGATGTAGGTAAAGACTCCATATCTCCCCCACCCCGAGGCAGAGCAGCTCTCAGGATGCTGACCGAACTCCAAGCTTGCAAAAATGACCCTGGAGTTTCACAAATCCACCGAAATGCTGCTCCCCATGAGGTCTCTGGGGAGGTGGCCAGCAGCCTCTGGCTAGAACCCAATCTGGCCACCAAAAGTCCTTTACATCAGAAACTGGCATGTTCAAGATAGCAGCCTAGCTGGATGAGAACATGTGGGGGGAGCAGCCTAGCTGGATGAGAACATGTGGGGGGATATATGGCCAAACAGGTCCTGAAAACCCAGCCCACAGAAGGCCGCCCCAACAGCGTAGAGGCCGGGTCAGTGTCCACCACCCCGACCTGCCCTTCCACCCTCCAATTCCAAGTCCATCCATCTGTCCATCCGTCCTTCTTCCTTCATTTCTTTTTTTAAAGTAATCTCTACACCCAATATGGGGCTCAAACTCACAATCCTGAGATCAAGAATCCCATGCTCCACAAACAAAGCCACCCAGGCGCCCCTCCAAGTACCTTCTTGAGCTCCTCCATGTGGCGAGTATCTGCGGCACCAGCTCGGGCCTGCCCCAATTCCCTTTGCAAGACCTCCATCTTCTCCCCAAGCTCCTCTTCCATCTCCTCCTTCTCCATCCTCAGCTGCAGGAGTCTGAGCCCAGTGAGGTGAGTGGAAAGGGAAAGGGAACAAGATCAGACCACCTTCCTGGGAGAGGTTAGCAGAACAATGCAAACTACCTCCCCAGAGGCCAACAGCCTGGGCTTCCACTCTCAGCAGAGCAAAGGGCACAGCGTGGGTAGAAAGGAAGCAGGATGTAGGAACATGGATAAGCATTCTCGAGAAAGATACAAGGTCCTCACTCCTGCTTGGTGGCTCTAAGCTCCTCCTTGTTCTTCTGGAACATGCTTTGCCAATGCCCTGTCTCCTCAGAGGTCTCCTCCAGCTCTCTCTGCAGTTCCCGCACCAGGGTTGACATCTTCTGCCTTTCAGCCTCTAATGCTGCATGGTCCTAGGGAAGGGGACAGTTGGGGGCCAGGAGGCTCAGATCAAAGTGTCAGTGTGTAGAAGGGGAGGCCCAGGCCCACGGGGCACCACGCCAGCTGCAAACCCTCATCCCCCATCGATGCCTGGTGCGATGCTAGCAGTGAGCTCTTCCCAAGCCATGGTCCACCCCACTGTCATGGGGAGGAACCTCCCCCAGTGATTTCCCCATGGCACCCTGGTCACTCTCTCTCACGGTGGCCCTGGCCTGCACTCCCTCTCTCTGCCCTTGCAGGTTTCCTGGCCAAGGTGTTCACTACATCCCACGTGTGTCCTTTAGAAGGAGTTGCAGTGACAAGTAGAAAAGTCTCAAAACACCACAGCTTCTCGGCAGCCCGTCCTGGCGGGGGGCGAGTGGGCAGGGTGCGCCTGCCTCTGGCAGCCCCTGCTCTATCACGTGCCTGGGTTGCATCCTGCACGCTCCTGCGGAGCTGCTCTGCGTCCCGCTGGTACTGCTGCCGGACCTGCTCCACCTCCTGATCGCGGGAGGCCACCTCCTCCTTCAGGGCCCCCTTCAGGGCCGTCAGCTCCCGCTCCCGCAGCCGCAGCTGCTCCTCTACCCGTTGCTTCCCCTCCAAGACCTCTTCCAGAAGCTCCCGGGTCTCTAACAGGTCCTGGGGAAATGAGGATGGAAGGTATGGACATGACTATAATAGGATCCGCCTTTCTATTCATTCAGGCAGCCAATCAAAACTACTTAGTAAGCACTTCATACCTGTCAGGCTCAGTCCCAGGTGCGCTCTGGCCTCTGAGATGCCAACTTAGGAGAGAGGAAATTCACCATTCTGGGATCTAACCCCCCACCCCCACACACACCCCTGTGAATCTGTCTGAAAGCACGCTAAGGGGTGCCCGTAATCAGCTACCTACTGCCCAAACTTTGGGAAAACCGGAGGTGAGCAGCCATGCAGGTGCTCTAGCGGACAGCAAGTGGAGGCTGGGGCTGCCCCCTACCTTCATTAGTGCCTCCTTAGCAGGCTCAGGCCCCTGGGCCCGTTTTAGCTTGTCCTGCAGCTCCATCACTTGGGTCTCCAGCCCGTGTCGTACCCTTTCACCCTGGTCCACAAGGAGCTTCATGTTCTGGAGCCTAATAACAGTGGATAACGTTACTAAGTTCTAGGAGTCAGGCAGCTTTCGACGTACTTTACGTGTATTGATTCATTTAAACCTCCTTCGAGTCTTTGTTCAAATCTTAATGAGGCCTCCACTGTTTCTCCACTGATCTGCTTTAACCTACCCTACCTATCGCCTTCTCCCATGCTACAGGTTTACTTACCTAATATGTTCTTTATTTACAGACCCCCTGGCCCCCACTAGAAACTTTCCTTCTGGAGAACAGTGCTCCGCATCTGAACGGTTCACTGATGTACCCCAGGAACCCAGATCACTGCCTGCCACATGATTCACTGCAAAAACATCTGCTGCATGAACAATCTGTGAGGTAGGTACTGTTATTAACCCATTTTACAGATTTAGGGCCAGAGGCAGAGAGGCAAATCCAGGTAACCTAACTAAGGCACTATCACCATGAGTGATAAAGTAGAGAAAGGTCCTATCTGTCAGCTGTCTCTGTTTGCTCCTTCCAGCTTTTAGAGATCTCCCCCCTCCCCTGCCCCATCTCTCTCTCCCAGGGGGCACCCACCCACTCTGGCCCCCCACATGTACCACCGGCGGCACTCACTCTTTGATGCTCTGCTGGGCCTCCCCCTTCCTCCTCTCCAGCAGCTCCTGCAGTCGGCTACACTCTTCTGCCTTCTCCTCCAGCTGCCGCTCCAGCCCGACCCGGGACGGCTCTAGCTTCTGTCGCTTCTGGAAAAGGCGAGGAGAGTAAAGCAGGTGGAGAATAGGAAAAACCTCTCAGAAGGACCAGGAGTAACGGGAATGTCTAACACATGAAGACACTCACTAAATGACAGGCACTGTACTAGGGACCCTGTGCTTATTATCTGCCTTAAGACTTCTCACAAGCCTCAGGACTTGTGATGGTTTAAGGTACCTCCACTAATCCTCTGACATTCCTTTCAAAAGGTGAAGCCTCTTTGCTGGAGAATGGGGTGGACTTAAGGACTCTCTGCTAACAAAGAGAAAAAGGAAGGAGTGATGTATAGCTTCTGAGACTAGGTCCTAAAAAGGCATTGCAGCTTCCAATCCTTACCTTCTCTCCTAATCAGTCACTCTGAGGAAAGGTAGCCACCATATTGGACCCTCGACCGCCCCGTGAAGAGGTCCACATGGCAAGGAGGTGAGGCCTCCAACTAGGTGGTCTTCTCATGACCAGCCCCAGCCAATACCTTGCTTGGAAATTCATAACAGACCCTGCGGCAGAACTACCCAGCTTAGGGGGCGCCCAGGGACTCAGTTGGTTTAGTGTCCGACTTCAGCTCAGGCCATGACCTCACAGTTTGTGAGATCGAGCCCTGCATTGGTCTCTGTGCTGACAGCTAGAGCCTGGAGCCTGCTTCAGATTCTGTGTCTCATTTTCTCTCTGCCCCTCCACCACTTGTGCTCTGTCTCTCTCCGTCTCTCAAAAATAAATAAATATAAAAAAAAATAGATTAAAAAAATTTTTTTAAAAAGAACTACCCAGCTCAGCTGCCTCCAGATTCTGGGCCCTCAGACACCAGGAGACAACTGTTTCAAGTTGTTAAGTTTTTTTTTTTTTTTTTTTTTTTATTTCTAGGAGAGAGAGAGAGACAGCGTGAGCAGGGGAGGGTCAGAGAGAGAGGGAGTCACAGACTGAAACANTTTTTTATTTCTAGGAGAGAGAGAGAGACAGCGTGAGCAGGGGAGGGTCAGAGAGAGAGGGAGTCACAGACTGAAACAGGCTCCAGGCTCTGAGCTGGCAGTCAGCACAGAGCCCGACGCGGGGCTCCAACCCACGAACCGTGAGATCATGACCTAAGCGAAAGTCGGACACTTAACCGACTAAGCCACCCAGGCGCCCCTCAAGTTGTTAAGTTTTGAGATAACTTGTTACACAGCCATACATAAATAAGAGTCCAATTATCATCCCCACTTTACAGTTAAGGAAACAAAGGCTCAGAACATTTAAAGAACACGCCTCAGGTCAGTTACAAAGCCAACAAGTTAGGGTACCAGGATTTGAACTCACTTTGACTCCACAGCTGACCAGGACACTAGTTTGCTTTCCAGGAAACAAGGGGTGTTACAATCCAACACTTACAAGCACCAACTACATGCAAGGAAGTACCGGGAGAGGTGGAAGCAGGATGTATTTTTTTAACACATGAACTTTAGCATAAGACTGACTTGAATTTTCAAATTCTTCTCTGTAACTTACTGGCTTGAACACTCCACCCCTCTGATCATCAGTTTTCTCTTCATGGAAGTGTCCACAACGCCCACCTTACAAGGTCCCTATGACTAGGACACATTACCTGGGTTATCCTCAACAAGCAATGGCTACTGTGTACTGCCATCGCTGTACCATCAATGAAAAGGATCAGGGTGAGGAATCCACTCACGGCACACGTGGCCAGTGAGCAGCAAAGCCGGGAGGGAACTTCCAAAGGAAATGGAGAGAGGGCGGTCAGAGCCCAGATGAACGTGCTGCTGTCGCTGAGCTCCAGGGAGCCCCAGACGTGCTTGGTGGGACGGGCACATGCCCTTGCCTCTTGGGTCACAGAAGACACGAGCGCTTGCCCCGTTGCTTGGAAGAGTGGCCGGGCCACGGCTCCTCCCCGGTGTCCCATGTGCCTCCTACACCCCATCTCCCCTCACCTTCACCTCTTCATCCAGCTTTTGCTGCAGCTCCTCCACTTTTCGGGTGAGCTCACCCTGCCCAGCCTGGTTAGCAGAACCAGAAGTCATCTGCCAGGGATATGGAGGGAAGGGGTGAGTCCGTGCCCAGATCCCAGATCCCGAAGGACAGAGCCCTGCCCCCTGCTCCCTGCCTCCACTCACCACCAGAGGCTGCATCTGCTCCAGCACCAAGCTGACCTTCCTCTTCACAGACATCTCGCTCTCTGAGCTCCTGGAGGGTAAAGGGACAGAAGCAAAGCTGAAGGGAGGGAAGAGGTGGCAGAGAGGAGGGAAGGGAGTGCTCAGGGCAAGGAAGATGAGGGACGAAACCGGAAGGGAAAGGAGGGAGGTATGTGGCCACCCCGTTGGGAGGGCCCCACACACCCCTCCCTCAGGATTCTGTAGATGGTGGCCTTCACATGGTCCATACTGCCGGGTGGGGCAGCCTCCTGCTGGTCTCGGAGGAGGTCCGGGGTTGATTTGAACTGCAAAACATAAACCCCGAGAAAGAAGAAGATTCAGCCAGAGGCATGTGCGGCATTGGGTTGGCCCAGCAGCGGCAGGCGGACACCACAGGCATGACACGCGGACCCACGGTGACAAACTCGCCTGAGGCCCGAGCAGCGGGCCCAGGAGACGTCCAAGCAGGGAAACCCCTTGCTGCAGCCGCCAGCCACGTTCTCCCTGACAAGCGGACCATCTGTGTGCTAGAATTTGCAAACGATTTACTTTTAAAACAGGCTTAACCTCATCTCCAAGAAGCTGCCCCCTGACTCAGTCGCACTCGTGAGTGGTAGACGAGGCCAGGAGGCTGAGCAGCTCGCATTATACTTGTGCTGCCAGCTGCCGGCCAGGCAGGAGCCAGTAGCCCTCTCACTCGCGAAGGCGATTTCAAAGTCCGTCCGATTTCCGTGGAAGTATCTCGAACGCGAGCGCATCGTCTATTGAGTAGAAAGGTACGGAGGACAGCCCAGTAGAGACTGTCTGCTTTTGGTTATTGGAATCGGCAAGGGGCCCCGGGGCTAGTGGGTCAGGGCTCAGAAGCCCGGGAGGGCTGGGGTCTCACCTGCAGCAGGCCGGGGTCCTGGGCTCTCCCCTGCGGCTCCTCCAGACTCTGAGGAAGCCAGTCCTGCGTCCGACGGGCCCGGCTAAGGCCGCCGGGAGGGCTGTGGCTCTGGGCTGAGCTGCCCACGGGGCCATCCAGCTCTGTGCCAGGGGCCCCACGGAGGGGGGACAGGCGCTCCCGGTCCTCGAGGGCGGCCCGTGGGAGCCGGTTGTCCAGGCTTTGGCTCCGCTTGCGCTGCTCGGGCGCTAGGGTCCGCAAGCGCCGGCTGGTCCGGCCCCGGCTCTGCCCTCCGTGTCGACTATCAAACTTGTTGATGAGAGAGTCCACTGAAGATAGGGGAGCAGTGTCAATGGTGCCGCCCAGCGCGGCTCCGGGAGGGGCCAGCTCCAGCAGGCTGGCACTGCGGGCACTGGCACTCAAGGGGGCAGGGCCTGCCAGGGAGGCCTGGGACCGGGACCGGAGGAGCCTCCCGTTCCCACAGGCCCCGGACTCCTCATCCGAAAAGCTGCCCTGTGAGCGTGCAGGAAACCCCTTGGCGTGAGAGTAGGAGCGCTCCAGGGGTTCCGAGTCAGAGCTCAGAGCTCCTGCGGCCCCTCTGCCGTGGGTCCCCTTGATCTGGACTCCAAAGGAGTCACTACCTTGCTCCCCACTGTTGAGCACCACAAAGGGCTGCCCAGCAATGCCCTGCACGCGCACAGCGACCCCGTAGGAGCTGGCTCTCGCATCCTTGGCCGGACGCCGTCCACCACGACGAAGGGTGCCCATCTCCGTGTCACCCACTGGGTCTGTGATGAACCGAATCTGGACTCCATGGTCTACGGGGCCCCGGGGCTCAGTCATGGTGGACACAGGCTCCATGAACAAGAGGGTCCTAGAGAATTAAGAAAAGAGTTTAGGCTGAGGGACTAGAGCCCAGACACCTCCACCTGTCCAGCTTTTGTGCAGCTGGCTGCCTTGTCATTTCTTCCGCGTACAGCAGTGGTTCTCACATTTCATCTGAGCAGCAGAAGTACTCAAGGGCCTATGAAGACGCAGACTACTGGACTGTGTCCCCAGAGTTCCTGATTCAATAGGTCTGGATTCGCATTTTTAAAAAAAAAAAATTTTTTTTAATCTTTTTGAGAGACAGAGCATGAGTGGGGAAGGGGCAGAGCGAGAGGGATGCACAGAATCCAAAGTAGGCTCCAGGCTCTGAGCTAGCTGTCAGCACAGAGCCTGATGCTGGGCTCAAACCCACGAACAGCCAGATAATGACCTGAGCCGAAGTCGGACGCTCAACCAACCGAGCCACCCAGGCGCCCCATATCTCACTTTTTATTTTTTTATTTATTTTTTAATGTTTTATTTATTTCTGAGAGAGGTAGAAAGAGAGACAGGGTGAGCAGGGAGGGTCAGAGAGAGAGAGACACAGAATCTGAAACAGGCTCCAGGCTCTGAGCTAGCTGTCAGCACAGAGCCC
>NW_024080913.1:1587590-1594599 GCF_003009895.1 Hyaena hyaena | reverse complement strand
AGATCCTGACCTGAGCCAAAGTCTGATGCTCAACCAACTGAGCCACCCAGGCGCCCCGTGGATTTGCATTTCTAACAAGTTCCCAGATGATACTGATAATTCAGATCTTGAGACCCACTGACTCGGAACAATCCATTTCCTCTAATACAGTCCTAGTGGGCTTGGCTTTGTCAAGAGTTTAAAAAAAAAAATTTTTTTTTTATGTTTACTTTTGAAAGAGACAGAGTGTGAGCGGGGAAGGGGCAAAGGGAGAGAAGGAGACACAGAATCTGAAGCAGGATCCAGGCTCTGAGCTGTCAGCACAGAGCCCAATGCGGGGCTCAAACTCAGGAACAGTGAGATCATGACCTAGGCTGAAGTTGGATGCTTAACCGGCTGAGCTGCCCAGGCGCCCAGGCTTTGTAAAGAGTTTAATGATTTCCCTTCATCTTCGCATGTACACATATACCATCCAACCCCAACCCCTACTGAACAGACAACCTCTATCCCAATGGATAAAAGGGGCCCTCCACTCCCAGAGCTCATTTAAAATAGAAGACCCCTAATGCTGTCCCATTTCTGGGACAATAGCAGAGATGCCTCTAGGTTGCGGAAACTGAGGGCTAAGTGAAGAAAGAGATGGGAGAGGAACTAGGTTTCTACATGTATCTTTTGTCCCTTTCAAATCTGGAACTATGTAAATGAATTGCTTATTCAAAAAAAGATTTAAATAACTTTCAAGAGTGCCAGTCCAAGGGGCCCTAGGTTAGGCAGACTTGTCCCACCTGAGGGCCGAAGTGAAGACCACCCATGGACTAGTTCCTCGAGGCCACATTAGCCTGAGATTAGTGTCAACAAAAGGAATGTATTCTAGGTCTGCTCTGGCTCCAGGAACTGGGGAGGCAGGTTCTCCTCCTCCAAGCAAACAAACACCCTAGCTTCCCCAGCCCTGCGAGTCATCTCCCCCAGAGATTGGCACCAGTCCGGAGGTGGAGCACTAGTGTGGCAGACAGACACACAAATGTGCCCGGCCCAACCTCCCGGGGGGGGGGGGCGGGGGGGGGCCTTGGCCAAGGAAAGTTGGCAGGGGCTCCCTTCAGGGAACTTAGGAATGCTGGGACGCCTGCCGCCATTGTAGCCCCTGGGCGGCTGGGGCCCCTGAAAGAGCCGCGCATTCCCAGCCCTTCCCCTCCAGAGAAAGGAAGGAACTGGGAGGGAGGAGCCCTTATTGGCAATGGTTCTTCCCCTTCTTAGTTTTGATACGCCATTGGAGGGGTCCATGAAAGTAATGCACCTCCCCCTCCCTCCCCCCCGCCGCCCCAGGAAACAGTCCATAGAACCTCAAGAGTTTCATGAACACCTCAAAGCTACCCTGAACTAAAGGACCCCACTCAGGCACCAGGAGAGGACTTGAAACAACCTCAGATACTCCAAACAGAAGGACATTTAGTTGGCAGGATCCTTTGTTAGAATTCGAGTAAAAGATGGACCAGAAAAGAAGCTATGAGGCAAATGGGCCAGTTCTCCAAAGGGCTTATCTAGTAGGAAAGGAATCCAGCCCCACTCTTCATTTGATGTATATAACCTTGAGCAAATCACAATTTTTCTGAGCCTCAGTTTCCTCATCTGTAAAACAGGTATAATAATAATGCTTCATAAGGTAGTATCTGTGAGAATTAAACAATAATTACATGTACACAAAGTTTATCAAGTTTGGGGCCCCTGGGTGGTTCAGTCGGTTAAGTGCCTAGCTCTTGATTTCAGCTCGGATCACAATCTCTGGGTTCATTGGTTTGAGCCCCACATCGGGCTCTGTGCTCAGTGGGAGCTGCTTGGCATTCTCTCTCTCTCCCTTTCTCTCTCTGCCCTTCCTTGTGCTCTCCCCCTCTCAAATAAATGAATGGGGAAAAAAATTTATCAGGTTCTACACTTCAGATTTTTGCATTTTATTTACTTACATTCCACTTTAATAAAAAGAGGGAGAATGACAAGATATGAAACATGAGGGGCGCCTGGGTGGCTCAGTCAGTTAAGCGTCTGACTTTGGCTCAGGTCATGGGATCTCACAGCCCATGGATTCGAGCCCCACGTCGGGCTCTGTGCTGACAGCTCAGAGTCTGGAGCCTGCTTCAGATTCTGTCTCCCTCTCTCTCTCTGACCCTCCCCCATGTCTCTCTCTCTGTCTCTTGAAAAATGAATAAACATTTTAAAAAAAGAAAATGCAAAAAGAAACACGAGACATCCCTAGCAGTGTATGCCTGTCACAAAGCTGATAACAAATGTTACCCTGAGTACATGCTGTTCCTTCCAACAGGACCTTCCTGGCTTCACCTGCTTCACAGAAGAATGTCACTTCCTCAAAGCCTTTCCCAAGCGACCCTCCCACAAACTAGGTCAGAACCACGTTATATGCTCTATAGTTGTCCTTCAATGAATTTGTCTCAGTTTTTTTTTTTAATTTTATTATTTATTTTGGGGAGAGAGAGAGAACATGAATGAGAGCATAAGCAGGGAAGGAGCAGAGAAAGGGGGAAAGAGAATCCCAAGCAGGCTCAATGACAGGGCAGAGCCTGATGCAGAGCTCCATCTCATGAACTGTGGGACCACGATCTGAGCCGAAATCAAGAATCAGATGCTTAACTAACAGAGCCACCCAGGTGCCCATCAGTTGTTGTTTTTTTGTTTGTTTGTTTTAAGATTTATTTTGGGGGCACCTGGGTGGCTCAGTCAGCTGAGCATTAAAAAAAATGATAGTGATTCTCTTTCCCTCTCTATCTGCTCCTCTCTCTCTAAAATAAAAAAAAATTAATTTTAAAAATATTTTATTTTTAAGTAATCTCTACACTCAAAGTGGGGCTCGAACTTACCACCCAAGACCAAGTTTGCATGCTCTCCTGACTGAGCCAGCCAGGTGCCCCTGCCTCAGTTTATTTTTATAGATTTATTAGGGTGATGATCTGTTTCCTGTCTGTCTCCTCCGCTGGATTATAAACTCCTGGAGGACAAAGATCAGGGCTCTCAGCTGACTCCAGCAGCCCCAGGGCCAGGCGACATAATACATGTCAATAAATATTTGTTAAAGGTCGGATCCTGAACCAAAGCAGACTCTCCCAGCAGTAGGGAGATCTGCCCAATGATCCCTCACTGCCGTTTCTCGTTGGAGAGCTGTCCCTGGCCCGGACCTCCTCCCCCCGTTCAACTGTAATTTTGGAACCAGATGTGCCTAGACTGCGGGCTCTCAGAAGTCACATGATTTATTCATAACGCTGCTCTGCTCTGTCAGGACATCTACGGATCTTCCAGATCAAGGAGCTCCGGACTCCCAGCAGTGTGCACAGCCCCTCACCCACACGAGAGCACTGAACATGCCCCTGGTCCCGGTGACTCTTTAACCTCAACCACTGTTAGACCCAGGACAGGTGGGTCAGGGGCCAGCAGGGCTGAAGTGATCTTTGGGATGGGTCAAAAAGCAGGGCTCTAAATGATTCAACGTGGAAAACCCGAAACCTATCTGCCTTCAGTTACAGAGGACAGCAGGGCGTGGCCGGGGCAGCCAGGCAGCGCCAGGTCTTAGGAAACCCCAGGGGCAGGTAAACAGCCAGCTAGTGCCAAGCAACATGGAGTAGAGAGCCGTCCTTCTCACTGCCTGCCCCTGTTTTTCCCTCCTCTGGCATGTACCCAGGCCACTCCTCACCAAATGTACTCTGGGAAGAGCCCAGGCCACGAGTTAAGTCAGTTTCATCTGTCTGCCTCTGCCTTTCCTGCCCCAAAGGAGAGGGAGGATACTCTGCACCTGTACCTGACAGCCACTTCTCCCCGAGTTACTCATTAGCCCGCTCTGCCCCAAATCCGTCACCTCTGGCCCAGCCATAAGCATCTGGCTTCCAACTAGGAGTGACAGTCTCTCGACTTCTGGCAAGAAGCGGGGGTGGGGAGGTCTGGGGTGTGCAGAGAAAGAACTGATACAAGCCATATGCTAGATGCTCTGTAACTGGCAGATTTAGACAATGGAGAAAGGTAGAGAGATTAGACTCTCCTCAGAGATAAAGGGAAGCAAATGGCCAAAACAGAACAGGACAGCTCAGTGACCTTGATCAATCGGCTATTTTCTCAGAAGGAGTTACAAAGACAAGAAGGTTCCCTGTGGATCAAAAAGAACCACCTCAAGTGGACTCCTGGCTCAGTCCACTGAAAAAAAAGAAACCTGAGAGCCAGGCTAGAGCAGCTTGGCCAGTAGAGGAAAACACAATGACGAACTGGGCCCTGCAAACTGGCTGGACTGGTTTGAGAGGCAAGGGGAAGGGGAGGGCCAGGAAGGCTCCACTGGCAGCTCGTAAAGCAGACCAGAGAAACTCCACGCCACAGAGGACAAGGGGCAAAACCATGGGCAGGGACTGTCCAGCCTAGATGCCAAGGCCAAGGCTGTAAAGGAGGAGGCATAAGGTAGAGAGAGAACAGGAAGGAGTAGAGGCACAAAGAATCTGGTGAGTGACAGACCGGTGCATGATAGGAAGACTCTCTGTCCCATACCCCTCCCTCTCAAGTTCCCAAAGTTGCATTCCTGATCCCACATTCGCCCTGGCCAACTCCCTGGCCCTTAGTTCTCCCCTCCCCTGCATGTAAAGCAGCAGCCCTCCCCTCCCCTGGCCTCCTACCAGGCTGATGGCATGCAGGTCGGCCTAAGGAAAGAAGACAGGGTTCTAGGAAGCCAGAATCCTCGTAGGACCAGGCAAATCTCTGGATTAGCAGTCCCCTAGAACCAGACCCCCACTCCCAAATATCCAGGATGAAAGAAGAGGTGCAAAGGCGCGCGTGCAGGCAGCCTGTGGACAACATAGTTGCTAATTATTTCCCAATTACATCTTTCCTCGGGCAGGGCATCAAAGGGGCCAACCTAAGATTGGCTCTGGCTCCTTTACCTGCCCAAGGCAAGGAAATCTGCCTCAGAAGTCTCATCTGGGCCCCAGGGTGCAGCTCTCATCCAGCCTGGAGACCCAGAGGTGCTAACTCCCCTAGTCTTGCGGTTTCCTAAGGAGTCCTGCCTAAGACCCACACGCAGGTGCCTACTGCCAGTGTGACAGCCATCACGGTCAGGGACGCTCAGTGGGGTTTCGAAGAGTAACGGGCCTCTTCTAGGAGGCATCAGGGAAAATGGTGAGGCTCCCAAACCTCACCCAACGGCCTCATCTAGAACCCAGAAGAAAGTATGTGTGCTTGGGGGGAGGGTTTGACATTAGCCCCCCGAAAGAGTTAGAAAGTATTTCTACAAACGTTGTAGGCCTAGGGATCCAGGCTTCCGCATAACCCTCCTCCGAGAGCAAGCACTCTCTCAAGAAGACAAAATTCTCCCAGGCACGAAAGCGAAGCGGGATGGAAACGGACAAGCTTCGTTTCACACCTAGCAGAGATGGGGGTGCCTTCTTGTTCCCCCACTCAGCGTGTTCACACCTGTAGGTGAGTGGTCACAGCGAGACGACTGAGAGGGCGGTCCGGGGGAAGGAGCACCTCCGGACACCTTCCCCCTAACGACTCCGAGCCGGTCCCCTTCCCACCAGAGACGACAAGCTCCTTCCCCCCGAGTACCAAGGGCTCCGAGAAAGTCTGCCCCCAGGTCAGCAGCTGACCTCCAGAGAGAACCAGGCCCTGCAACTCTCTCCTGTCCCGGGAGCAGGCTTGGACTCAGCTGCCCCTCACCTGGCGCAGGCCGAGGCAGCTGCCCCTGGTACTTTCGAGCTCTGGTGCCTCTCCCCTGGCACAGTCCGAGGAATCTGCCCCTGGTACCTTCGAGCTCAGGTGCTCCTCCCCTGGCGCAGTCTGAGGCACCTGCCCCTGGTACCTTCGAGTTCAGGTGCCCCTCCCCTGGCACAGTCCCAGGCAGCTGCCCCTGGTATCTTCGGGCCGCAGCCAGCTCGTCATCAGTACCCCCACCCCGGCTTCACGTTCCCTCCTCCTCTCTCCTTTCTGCACCAGTACCCTGGGAGAGGGGCTCTCAGGTCGCCTCGCGCCCCGCCCCTCGCCCCCCAGGGGCGCACCTGAAGGCCCGCTGGCCCCTTGGCGTCCACTCACCGCAGCCGGGCTCGGCGCTCCCGGGCTCGAGCTCGGGCTCGCGCTCCGGCAGAGCTGCACGCGCGGCTCGCGGGCCCTCCCCCTGCGGCCCCGTGCGCTCCCTCCGTCCCCCTCCCGGCACCGCGCGCCGCCAACCTGTTACTCCCCTCCGGAGCTCCACCCCCATTGGCCGTCACCACCCGCCCCGCCCTCCCCTTCCCCTGGTTGGTCCTTTTCCCGAGGGGGCGGGGCTGTCCGCCCTAGGGACGGGGGCCGGGGGTCGCGGGCCGCGGTGGGCGCGCCGGGTCACGTGGGCTGGCGGGCCGCAGGAGGCCATGTTGGGGGCTCCGCCCTGCCCGGGTAGCCACGCACGGCAGCATCTTGTGGCCTCGGCAGCCCCCCGCCCTGTTCCGCGGGGGTCGCCGTCTACACCGCCTTCTGCCCTCACCGGTCTCCGCAGAGACCGCGTTGCTCTGCTGTGCCTTTGCCGAGGGTGCCTCCCCGCGCCTGCGGCGCCGGCGCTCCGCGGCGTGGGCTCGGGTCGCATCTGCCGGGCCTGAGCCGCTGCGCTCCTCCCCACCCCCCCACCCCCGGCCTCCACAGGTCATTGTCCAGCCTGGCACCTTCCTCTCCGCAGTATTTTATCATCTTCCAAATTACGTAATTTAATTTTTAAATCGTATTCGTCGTTCATCTCTCGTGCTGCCGTAAGCCCCACGGGGCGGGGGGGGGGGGGGGGGCCGCTGGTTTTGTTCGCTGCCACCGCAGATGCCTGCAACAGAGACCGGCACACAGTAGGCGCTTAATCGGTGGAATGAATGGGAACTGGGTAAGCTTAAATATAAGCTTACATTGAGGGGGGATGTAAGTTTACAATGAATAGGAACGACCCTGCAAACAAAAGGGGACTCGGCCCCAGATTGCGGATCCACTTTAGAGCCGAGCTTTCCCAAGAGATGGAGGAATTGATCCCAGAGCCCAGAAG
>NW_024080913.1:1504315-1586340 GCF_003009895.1 Hyaena hyaena | reverse complement strand
CCCCCGGGGGGGGGGGGCGGGGGGGGGCCTTGGGCCAAGGAAAGTTGGCAGGGCTCCCTTCAGGGACTGTAGGTATGCTAGGAAGCCCAGGAAACTGGGGGTGAGGGGGAAGGGAGTGGCCTCGCTCCAGGTGAGAAAGGGCTTGGTGGGAAGAACATTCCTAGCATTCCCAGCCCTTCCCCTCCAGAGAAAGGAAGGAACTGGGAGGGAGGAGCCCTTATTGGCAATGGTTCTTCCCCTTCTTAGTTTTGATACGCCATTGGAGGGGTCCATGAAAGTAATGCACCTCCCCCTCCCTCCCCCCCGCCGCCCCAGGAAACAGTCCATAGAACCTCAAGAGTTTCATGAACACCTCAAAGCTACCCTGAACTAAAGGACCCCACTCAGGCACCAGGAGAGGACTTGAAACAACCTCAGATACTCCAAACAGAAGGACATTTAGTTGGCAGGATCCTTTGTTAGAATTCGAGTAAAAGATGGACCAGAAAAGAAGCTATGAGGCAAATGGGCCAGTTCTCCAAAGGGCTTATCTAGTAGGAAAGGAATCCAGCCCCACTCTTCATTTGATGTATATAACCTTGAGCAAATCACAATTTTTCTGAGCCTCAGTTTCCTCATCTGTAAAACAGGTATAATAATAATGCTTCATAAGGTAGTATCTGTGAGAATTAAACAATAATTACATGTACACAAAGTTTATCAAGTTTGGGGCCCCTGGGTGGTTCAGTCGGTTAAGTGCCTAGCTCTTGATTTCAGCTCGGATCACAATCTCTGGGTTCATTGGTTTGAGCCCCACATCGGGCTCTGTGCTCAGTGGGAGCTGCTTGGCATTCTCTCTCTCTCCCTTTCTCTCTCTGCCCTTCCTTGTGCTCTCCCCCTCTCAAATAAATGAATGGGGAAAAAAATTTATCAGGTTCTACACTTCAGATTTTTGCATTTTATTTACTTACATTCCACTTTAATAAAAAGAGGGAGAATGACAAGATATGAAACATGAGGGGCGCCTGGGTGGCTCAGTCAGTTAAGCGTCTGACTTTGGCTCAGGTCATGGGATCTCACAGCCCATGGATTCGAGCCCCACGTCGGGCTCTGTGCTGACAGCTCAGAGTCTGGAGCCTGCTTCAGATTCTGTCTCCCTCTCTCTCTCTGACCCTCCCCCATGTCTCTCTCTCTGTCTCTTGAAAAATGAATAAACATTTTAAAAAAAGAAAATGCAAAAAGAAACACGAGACATCCCTAGCAGTGTATGCCTGTCACAAAGCTGATAACAAATGTTACCCTGAGTACATGCTGTTCCTTCCAACAGGACCTTCCTGGCTTCACCTGCTTCACAGAAGAATGTCACTTCCTCAAAGCCTTTCCCAAGCGACCCTCCCACAAACTAGGTCAGAACCACGTTATATGCTCTATAGTTGTCCTTCAATGAATTTGTCTCAGTTTTTTTTTTTAATTTTATTATTTATTTTGGGGAGAGAGAGAGAACATGAATGAGAGCATAAGCAGGGAAGGAGCAGAGAAAGGGGGAAAGAGAATCCCAAGCAGGCTCAATGACAGGGCAGAGCCTGATGCAGAGCTCCATCTCATGAACTGTGGGACCACGATCTGAGCCGAAATCAAGAATCAGATGCTTAACTAACAGAGCCACCCAGGTGCCCATCAGTTGTTGTTTTTTTGTTTGTTTGTTTTAAGATTTATTTTGGGGGCACCTGGGTGGCTCAGTCAGCTGAGCATTAAAAAAAATGATAGTGATTCTCTTTCCCTCTCTATCTGCTCCTCTCTCTCTAAAATAAAAAAAAATTAATTTTAAAAATATTTTATTTTTAAGTAATCTCTACACTCAAAGTGGGGCTCGAACTTACCACCCAAGACCAAGTTTGCATGCTCTCCTGACTGAGCCAGCCAGGTGCCCCTGCCTCAGTTTATTTTTATAGATTTATTAGGGTGATGATCTGTTTCCTGTCTGTCTCCTCCGCTGGATTATAAACTCCTGGAGGACAAAGATCAGGGCTCTCAGCTGACTCCAGCAGCCCCAGGGCCAGGCGACATAATACATGTCAATAAATATTTGTTAAAGGTCGGATCCTGAACCAAAGCAGACTCTCCCAGCAGTAGGGAGATCTGCCCAATGATCCCTCACTGCCGTTTCTCGTTGGAGAGCTGTCCCTGGCCCGGACCTCCTCCCCCCGTTCAACTGTAATTTTGGAACCAGATGTGCCTAGACTGCGGGCTCTCAGAAGTCACATGATTTATTCATAACGCTGCTCTGCTCTGTCAGGACATCTACGGATCTTCCAGATCAAGGAGCTCCGGACTCCCAGCAGTGTGCACAGCCCCTCACCCACACGAGAGCACTGAACATGCCCCTGGTCCCGGTGACTCTTTAACCTCAACCACTGTTAGACCCAGGACAGGTGGGTCAGGGGCCAGCAGGGCTGAAGTGATCTTTGGGATGGGTCAAAAAGCAGGGCTCTAAATGATTCAACGTGGAAAACCCGAAACCTATCTGCCTTCAGTTACAGAGGACAGCAGGGCGTGGCCGGGGCAGCCAGGCAGCGCCAGGTCTTAGGAAACCCCAGGGGCAGGTAAACAGCCAGCTAGTGCCAAGCAACATGGAGTAGAGAGCCGTCCTTCTCACTGCCTGCCCCTGTTTTTCCCTCCTCTGGCATGTACCCAGGCCACTCCTCACCAAATGTACTCTGGGAAGAGCCCAGGCCACGAGTTAAGTCAGTTTCATCTGTCTGCCTCTGCCTTTCCTGCCCCAAAGGAGAGGGAGGATACTCTGCACCTGTACCTGACAGCCACTTCTCCCCGAGTTACTCATTAGCCCGCTCTGCCCCAAATCCGTCACCTCTGGCCCAGCCATAAGCATCTGGCTTCCAACTAGGAGTGACAGTCTCTCGACTTCTGGCAAGAAGCGGGGGTGGGGAGGTCTGGGGTGTGCAGAGAAAGAACTGATACAAGCCATATGCTAGATGCTCTGTAACTGGCAGATTTAGACAATGGAGAAAGGTAGAGAGATTAGACTCTCCTCAGAGATAAAGGGAAGCAAATGGCCAAAACAGAACAGGACAGCTCAGTGACCTTGATCAATCGGCTATTTTCTCAGAAGGAGTTACAAAGACAAGAAGGTTCCCTGTGGATCAAAAAGAACCACCTCAAGTGGACTCCTGGCTCAGTCCACTGAAAAAAAAGAAACCTGAGAGCCAGGCTAGAGCAGCTTGGCCAGTAGAGGAAAACACAATGACGAACTGGGCCCTGCAAACTGGCTGGACTGGTTTGAGAGGCAAGGGGAAGGGGAGGGCCAGGAAGGCTCCACTGGCAGCTCGTAAAGCAGACCAGAGAAACTCCACGCCACAGAGGACAAGGGGCAAAACCATGGGCAGGGACTGTCCAGCCTAGATGCCAAGGCCAAGGCTGTAAAGGAGGAGGCATAAGGTAGAGAGAGAACAGGAAGGAGTAGAGGCACAAAGAATCTGGTGAGTGACAGACCGGTGCATGATAGGAAGACTCTCTGTCCCATACCCCTCCCTCTCAAGTTCCCAAAGTTGCATTCCTGATCCCACATTCGCCCTGGCCAACTCCCTGGCCCTTAGTTCTCCCCTCCCCTGCATGTAAAGCAGCAGCCCTCCCCTCCCCTGGCCTCCTACCAGGCTGATGGCATGCAGGTCGGCCTAAGGAAAGAAGACAGGGTTCTAGGAAGCCAGAATCCTCGTAGGACCAGGCAAATCTCTGGATTAGCAGTCCCCTAGAACCAGACCCCCACTCCCAAATATCCAGGATGAAAGAAGAGGTGCAAAGGCGCGCGTGCAGGCAGCCTGTGGACAACATAGTTGCTAATTATTTCCCAATTACATCTTTCCTCGGGCAGGGCATCAAAGGGGCCAACCTAAGATTGGCTCTGGCTCCTTTACCTGCCCAAGGCAAGGAAATCTGCCTCAGAAGTCTCATCTGGGCCCCAGGGTGCAGCTCTCATCCAGCCTGGAGACCCAGAGGTGCTAACTCCCCTAGTCTTGCGGTTTCCTAAGGAGTCCTGCCTAAGACCCACACGCAGGTGCCTACTGCCAGTGTGACAGCCATCACGGTCAGGGACGCTCAGTGGGGTTTCGAAGAGTAACGGGCCTCTTCTAGGAGGCATCAGGGAAAATGGTGAGGCTCCCAAACCTCACCCAACGGCCTCATCTAGAACCCAGAAGAAAGTATGTGTGCTTGGGGGGAGGGTTTGACATTAGCCCCCCGAAAGAGTTAGAAAGTATTTCTACAAACGTTGTAGGCCTAGGGATCCAGGCTTCCGCATAACCCTCCTCCGAGAGCAAGCACTCTCTCAAGAAGACAAAATTCTCCCAGGCACGAAAGCGAAGCGGGATGGAAACGGACAAGCTTCGTTTCACACCTAGCAGAGATGGGGGTGCCTTCTTGTTCCCCCACTCAGCGTGTTCACACCTGTAGGTGAGTGGTCACAGCGAGACGACTGAGAGGGCGGTCCGGGGGAAGGAGCACCTCCGGACACCTTCCCCCTAACGACTCCGAGCCGGTCCCCTTCCCACCAGAGACGACAAGCTCCTTCCCCCCGAGTACCAAGGGCTCCGAGAAAGTCTGCCCCCAGGTCAGCAGCTGACCTCCAGAGAGAACCAGGCCCTGCAACTCTCTCCTGTCCCGGGAGCAGGCTTGGACTCAGCTGCCCCTCACCTGGCGCAGGCCGAGGCAGCTGCCCCTGGTACTTTCGAGCTCTGGTGCCTCTCCCCTGGCACAGTCCGAGGAATCTGCCCCTGGTACCTTCGAGCTCAGGTGCTCCTCCCCTGGCGCAGTCTGAGGCACCTGCCCCTGGTACCTTCGAGTTCAGGTGCCCCTCCCCTGGCACAGTCCCAGGCAGCTGCCCCTGGTATCTTCGGGCCGCAGCCAGCTCGTCATCAGTACCCCCACCCCGGCTTCACGTTCCCTCCTCCTCTCTCCTTTCTGCACCAGTACCCTGGGAGAGGGGCTCTCAGGTCGCCTCGCGCCCCGCCCCTCGCCCCCCAGGGGCGCACCTGAAGGCCCGCTGGCCCCTTGGCGTCCACTCACCGCAGCCGGGCTCGGCGCTCCCGGGCTCGAGCTCGGGCTCGCGCTCCGGCAGAGCTGCACGCGCGGCTCGCGGGCCCTCCCCCTGCGGCCCCGTGCGCTCCCTCCGTCCCCCTCCCGGCACCGCGCGCCGCCAACCTGTTACTCCCCTCCGGAGCTCCACCCCCATTGGCCGTCACCACCCGCCCCGCCCTCCCCTTCCCCTGGTTGGTCCTTTTCCCGAGGGGGCGGGGCTGTCCGCCCTAGGGACGGGGGCCGGGGGTCGCGGGCCGCGGTGGGCGCGCCGGGTCACGTGGGCTGGCGGGCCGCAGGAGGCCATGTTGGGGGCTCCGCCCTGCCCGGGTAGCCACGCACGGCAGCATCTTGTGGCCTCGGCAGCCCCCCGCCCTGTTCCGCGGGGGTCGCCGTCTACACCGCCTTCTGCCCTCACCGGTCTCCGCAGAGACCGCGTTGCTCTGCTGTGCCTTTGCCGAGGGTGCCTCCCCGCGCCTGCGGCGCCGGCGCTCCGCGGCGTGGGCTCGGGTCGCATCTGCCGGGCCTGAGCCGCTGCGCTCCTCCCCACCCCCCCACCCCCGGCCTCCACAGGTCATTGTCCAGCCTGGCACCTTCCTCTCCGCAGTATTTTATCATCTTCCAAATTACGTAATTTAATTTTTAAATCGTATTCGTCGTTCATCTCTCGTGCTGCCGTAAGCCCCACGGGGCGGGGGGGGGGGGGGGGGCCGCTGGTTTTGTTCGCTGCCACCGCAGATGCCTGCAACAGAGACCGGCACACAGTAGGCGCTTAATCGGTGGAATGAATGGGAACTGGGTAAGCTTAAATATAAGCTTACATTGAGGGGGGATGTAAGTTTACAATGAATAGGAACGACCCTGCAAACAAAAGGGGACTCGGCCCCAGATTGCGGATCCACTTTAGAGCCGAGCTTTCCCAAGAGATGGAGGAATTGATCCCAGAGCCCAGAAGAGTAGGGTCAGGTCGGGGATGTTCAGCATACTATGGACATCCCGCTGATAGGCTAGCTGTGCTTAAACAGCGTTGAAGCTGGCTGCCTAGATCTTAACCGCTGAGATATGTAGAAAGGAGGTTAGCTTACGTTGCTGGGCTCTGAATATTGTTCTCACTCAACAAATATTTATTCTGTACCTAGTTCGGGTTGAAGAGGAATCCTAAAGGCGGCTGACACTGGTGCACTCGCTGGCGCTCATTTCCTTCCCCTCCCCCCTCCCCCGCCCCCATCTGAGCGGAGCTAGGTGTGGGTCCTGGAGGGTAAAGTCCACCTACCAGGTCCTGGGCGGGGATGCAGTCTCTGCATTCCGAGGGAAGCCTTTACAGGGATTAGAGTCCTCAGACCGGCCAGGGCCTAGGGGAGGGAACAGCAAAAAGGTGTGGGGGTGGGGAACCGAAGAGGAAATACCCGCCTTGGTTGTGTTATTTTCAGACCAGTGGGAAGATTTTAAAAATATACGTGTATATATATATTTTTTGAAATGGGAGATTGTTAATTGATCCAGATACTGGAAAAGTGGAAATGCCTAATGCCTCATGGGTAACACCTTAATAATTAGGATACTTAGTGTATTTCCAGGAAATACAAAGTAAGGGTGATAAAAGGAGATACCCACCCCAGCACTCTGGACACAGATTACAAGGAAAAACCAGGAGGCCTCAGAGTCCCCATCAGTGTCATCTGTTCCTCAAAGAAGCACTCGATCTCAGAGGGACACCGGCATCAGGGCCAGGTAGTAAAGGTCATTCTCCAGAGTTTGTGGTCCCTCCCCTTAAGAAATATCATAATTTGAAAAATCAGAGGAAATATAATATTCAGAAAGAAGGAATAAATTACATTGATATATGTTCATGTGGATAATTATACTTTTTGGGAAGTGGTACAAAAGAGAAGATTCTAGGTAAATTGGAGAAGTTTTCACCAAGAAGCGAATTTGGAGCCAAATTCTTTCCTCTGTTCTTTCCCGAATTTCCCAGGCCATCAACCCTGCCACTAACAGCTCTACCGAAATTGTTGCCTTAAAGGTCACCTGTTAGGGGCACCTGGGTGGCTCAGTGGGTAAAGCATCTGACTTCAGCTCAGGTCATGATCTCATGATTCATGAGTCTGAGCTCCACGTGGGACTCTCTGCTGTCAGCACAGAGCCTACTTTGGATCCTGTGTCTCTCCCTCTCTCTCTGCCCCTCCTCCACACATTCTCTCTCTCTCTCTCTTCCCCTCCCTCAAAAATAAATAAACATTAAAAATAATCACCTGTTAAATCTGTGGACATTTCCTAAGGAGCAGCAAGGAAGACTGCACAGCAAGAGTAGCTAAAGATTTTAACTGGAAAAAAGTGATGCCACTGGCTGAGACTGAAAGGACAGGGGACAGAAGGGAGTTGGGGAGGACCCAGAAGAGGAAGAATATAATAAATTAACTTTGGAACTTGCCATGTTGAAAAAGAAGGTGGACATCCACCAAAAAAAAAAAAAAAGGAAAGAAAAGAAAAGAGAAAAAGTCTAGCAAACAACTGGAAATGAAGCTTAAAGGAGAAGTTAGGACTAGAAACAGATCCAAGAATTATCCTCAGAGAGATACAAGTTTGCAAAGAGGACCAAAGAGTGAACCTTTAGAAATAGGGGGCAGATGAAGAAACACAGCAATCACTGAGGGAGAATTCAGAGAGGTAGGTGAAAAAAGTCCATGAAAGAGAAAGAGTGATGTTGGAGGAGGAGAAGCGATGGGAATTTGACACTTTGCATTTATGGTTGATTTCCCAGATGTAAGTTTCAGTCACTGGCAGACCCTCCGCTCAGACTGGGACAACCAAAGGACTGTAGGGAAGTTTTGTTTGTTTTATTTTGTTTCTAGGAAGGAGAGACTTGGTTATATTTTGAGAATAAGCCAGAAGAGTGAGCAAGATTCAAGAAATAAGGGAGAGAGAGTGTGAGTAAACAGTCAAAGCCTGGACCTAGAGGAAAAGGAAACGTCTGTGGAACTTAAATTGGAAGCCCAGGTAAGGGATGGAGAGTTGAAATTGAGTCAGATCACTGTAGTTCACCACGTTATTCAGCCTGCCAGAGAGAAGGGTGATTCTGAGAGCTGGGGACTTTGTGAACCAGTTTTGGAACTGTTCTATGGAAGAATACAGTAAGTGCCAAATAAATGGTTCAAATGAAATGCTACCAGGAAAGCCTCCCTTTCAACTAGAAGAGGGTAGTATTTAATCTGAGTGTTGAGTAAACAGGTATGTGAAGGGGGAGGAAGAATGAGGGCCGGGTATTGTGCAAAGGCCCTGGGGCAGGAAAGCATAAATATTTGTTGTGGGAATTGGAAGGAGACCCTACAGGTTGATCAAAGAGACAGGGACATAGTGGGAAATAAGACGGGAGAGGTAAATTCTGGGAGAGATTATACAAGGCCTTGAATATCAGAGTAATAAATGTGGGCATTATTTGCAATGGAGAACTGTTGAAAGTTTTTAAGTGAGAAGGTATCAGTACTTAAAAGGGTTAATCTGGGGGTGCCTGGGTGGTTCAGTAAGTTGAGCATCTGACTCTTGATTTTGGCTCAAGTCATGATCCCAGAGTCATGGGATCAAGCCCCATGTCACACTTTGTACTGAGCCTGGAGCCTGCTTGGGATTCTCTCTCTCTGTCTCTCTCTCAAAAAAAAAAAAAAAAAAAGGTTAATCTAGGTCAAGGTCAATATGAAGAATGCAATGGTAAGACTTGTTTGAGGGAGAGAAAGAAAGGGACCACACATCCTAATGTCCTTTAGCACACTACTCATCATGTCTTTCTGGAGCTTTGCTTACAAGTATTTTGCTTTCCAAGAGCAATAATAACATGTAATTATACTAGTGCTTGGGGCTTTTCCTGGTTGGGTAAAATTTCTGTTATGAGTGTCCTTAGGGAAGATAATAAGAAAGGGTCACTCTTCCAGCCTTTAGGTTCAGGATCTCTCAAGAGTCCCCCAAAGATATTTCATTCTGACTCATGTGTTCCACTCTTTCCACAGAGATTTTATGAATGGACATCCTTGAGACCAAGCACTGAGTCGGGAGTCAGAGACCTGTGTTCACATTTTACTTCTGGGAAATCTGTAGTATTAGCCCTGTCTCCTAAAATCTCTGGGACTCAGCTTGCTCTGAAAAATTAAGACAATCCAAGATTTCATAATTACATTGTTTCTTTGAGCTTCTTGGAGCAAAACAGTCATGTTCTGCCCTCCCACCCCTCTCTTATCCTGGGTGGGGAACAGGAGTATTATAACAAGGTAACTGTTTGGGACCAAGAATTCCACACAACCTTTTCTGCCTGAGGCCTAATCAGAGTCACTCCCTAACAAGGGAGAGCCCTGTCCCCAAGCTCTTCATGTCACCCTACACTTGCTCACCCGTTTGTCTTCCCTTCCGCCCCACCTCGAATAATCTGAGCCACCAAATTCCAGTATGTCCCCAGTCTCCAGTATACATTCAAAATAAGAGTATCTTTTCAAAGGGGGAAGAAAAGAGCAAGAAGGCTAGATATTTCCAATTCCAAGGGAAATTAGAAGGAACAGATTCCTTCTGCATAATTTTTCTCCTGAGTTGTTAAAACGCTGCTCTGATGGGAGAGCCAGCTTGCCTCCACACACCCAAACAACAGCTGACTGCCCCTCCCAGCTCGCTTTCCTTTCCTTGTCCCTGAAGGAGGCAGAAGTTTGGCAGCATAAACCGGCACACATTCCCGACGCCCCAAGTCCCTCCCCGGTCCATTGCGGCAGAGACTTTCAGCAGAGTAACCGCCAGATTTGCTTAGATTGTTTATGTGTACTTTGTTTGAATGTGTATCTCAAATACAGAGAGAGGGAAGGTGATCTGTGGACATGGCACTGAATTCAGGGACAAAATACCTGGTGTTGCAGCCATGGAGACTGTGGAGCTCAGATCTCCCTTTGAGAAAGAGTCTGGCACTCAACTACCAGTGTGCAGTTAGCTGTCAGTCTCCAGCTACATCACGTTTGGGATCTGTTACAGCATCAGAGGTCAGGCCCCCCTCTCCCCAGGCAGCCCCTTACCTATGACTAGGTGTGGTATGGGGATTAGGGCTTGGCTGTTTCTGCTCACTATTAGACTCCTCTATCAGACACTCTTTGCTCTGGAGCTTTCCATTGGGTTGTTGATGGGAGCTTGGAGGGATCTGCATCATGGCTTGAGGTTGTCCTTCCCCAATTTTGCTTCCTACGTCCTTTCCTTGCAGGGGGATTGGATCTGTACCCTTTCCTGCTTCCTTCCCCTTCTTCCTTTGTAGGCACTGATACCCAATGAACCTCTTGCACTCCTAATCTTGCCTTAGCATCTGCTTCCCAGGGCACCTGAACTGACTCAAGTTGGTCCCGGGAGGGTCTGAAAAAGCAGGCAGTCAGAGGGGAACTGTGTTCCTCAGTGCCTGACTGGAAGGAAGACCCACGCCCGAATAGTATGTGCGCTAGAGTCTGAGACAAGATGGCGGCCCAGTTGCTTTCACTGAGGGTAAAGTGGGAAAATGTTCCTGGGTGTAACAATTTGGGCATCTGGGGAAGGCAGAGGGCTTAGTAGTGAACACAGGGACAATGAAATTGGCTGGCTGTTATTAAGTTCCATTGAGCCCTGCCAAGAGATAACAAAAAGCTGAGAGCAGTAACCAAATATTGAAAATTAACTGTGAAGGCCAAACAGCCTCTTTGATGGGTTACAAAGAGGCCTTTATCTGTAGCAGTGGGAGAGCAAAAAAAGCTGAAGACCAAACTCAGGATTTAATAGAGTTCCCGGAGGCCCATCTGTAATCAAGGTCAGGGCCTTGGTTGGGAAAACCCAGAACTCTGTAACGTGGAATTGGAGGTGTGTAAGTGGCGCGCCCCCGAAAGTTTTGGCTCTCACAGTCCTCTAAACCCTCAGAGCCTTAAGAAGGGGTCCACACCTCCCCATTAAGACCCAGCACTCCTTCCTTGTGAAGAGATACTACAGAGGCCTCTCCCCTCCCAGAATCTGCCCCCACCCCCACCCTGACTGCCAAGATCTTACTTGGGGTTAAGTTGCAGCATAGTCTAAGAGGAGCATGCTGGTGCTAGCGGCGGAAGGAAAGGCCTGTACCCCCAGGATGCGTGTGCTGCATGAGAATTTATGGACTCATAAGCACTAGCCGGCATATACTGGCGAGATTTGGGGGGTATCTCTGCAGTTGGTGTTTAATCAAGTGGCTGAGACACAAGACTAGACAGGGACAGTTTATTCACCGGGGCTCACTCTCTCGGGACAGAATTCAGCTTGCTGGTAAGGACCTGCCCCCCGTGGCTCCTAGAAACACAGAGGAACCTTTGGTGAGTGAAGTTCGTGCCCGGATCACATGGTACTCAGGGGAAGAAAGGGTTACATGGCTCAGCGTAGTGGGCGCATGCGAGAATCAGTTGTAGTAAGAGGCCAGAAGCTCTACCAGAGGATGTTCCCTAGAAGGTCTGGAGGAACTCGTCTACCAAGGTCGTCAGGCACATGCTGGTGAGGGCACGGCCAGCATCACTGTGAGGCTCCGCGTGGCTTTTCCTCTGCAAGCCTGAGCTCCTAAGAGGAGGTGCAGTCACAGCTCAGCTCTTCTATAGCAAGAGAGATAAAGGAGTCCCAGCGCAATAGAGGCCAAGTGGCAGCACTTGAAACTTAACTTCCAGAAGCCTGGGGGGTTACAGTTATCCTAACCACTGTCGAGGGTAGAGTGACAGCGTCAGGAGCAGGACACAGAGCTGTGCAGGTGGTTAGTAGAACATGGCAGCCCTGCGGGCAAGGCAGACGGGCAGGCAAAGCCCAGGTATTACTGAATATGTGCAACTGAAGAAATAGATATGTGGGAACCCAAAGAGGGAAGTCACAGTAAGAAAGCATGATCCCTTTTCCAGCTCCCCCACCCCCACCCCAGTCAGTTTTCAGACCCAAAGTTCATTGGTTGAAGAGCTGGCCAGGCCTCCAAGATCCCCCAGCCCTTCCCAGAGGGATTTATGGCTGACTGCTCAGGCGACTGTAAACAGAGCAGAGAGGACCGGCCAGACATTCTGAGTGAGGGCTGCTGTTCACAGCACCTGAGTTGAAGTCGATATCTGGGGACCCAAAGCATCATCTCACCCACCCTGTTGCGTGGAGCTATAGAACCCTGACCACAGCCTTCTTACAATGGATTCACCGCCTCCAGTCAGAAACAGTCCGGACTGTTCGAGTGTCCTGCAGGACGCGCTTCTGATCTGTGGGTGACATAGTGCTGATCAGTCGCACTTCCCGAGTGTGGAAGATAATTGCTACGAAGATTCAGGGGCCCGCCACATCAGAACCTTTTCAGGAGCCCGGTGTTCAGGGGACGGGACATCTCCAAAGTAAAAAGACAAACTGCCGCACCTTGTATCTCTTACGACAAAGAAGGAATCACGGCACTTCAGAGACCTCTTCACATCCCTCGAGGGCAACACGTCCTATTCTGGAAACACTGCTCTCGCCCCCATGCCAGGTGACACTGAAAACGGCCAGTTCTGTGAGGGGCCTGGAGCAGGGAGGGAGTGGCCCCATGGTCGTGGCTCATGCTGCAACAACAAAAGACCACCATCGGGGAAGGGGGGGCTTATGAACAACAAACATTTACTTCTCACAGTTGTAGAGACTAGGAAGCCCAGGATCATGGTGCCAGTAAGGCTGGTGATTGGTCATGGCTTCCTGGCATGTAGATGGCCGTCTTTCGCTGTGCTCCCCCGCGGCAGAAGGCGGAGGGGATTTACCTGGTCCTCTTCTTAGAAGGACGCTGAGCCCACTCATGAAGGCTCTGCTCTCACTACCTAATGACCTCCCAAAGGCCCCACTTCTAACACCCTTACATTGGGCAGTAAGACTTCAGCAGACAAGTTTTGGAGGAACACATTCAGACCACGGCACCCACTCGCCATCGCTCTCAGTGAACTACTGGCGGCCTTTGTGTTTCCTGTTCCTGCAACTCTGAGCTCTGCAGGATTAGAACTTCTAACTCGCGAAGAGGCATACTCTTTCCAGAAGGACCACATTAAATTACATACCGTGGCTGCCACACGGGCACTCTGGACTCTATGTACACGGAGCCTCAGGTGGGGCCAGAAACTACTGTGTTGTCAGGGGGAATTGACCCTGACCCGGGAAGAGGTAGGACCTCTCTTGCAAAGCCGGGACGGGATCGGGGCACCTGGGTGGCTCAGTAGGTTGAGGTTCCAACTTTGGCTCAAGTCATGATCTCGCAGTTTGTGAGTTTGAGCCCTGCGTCGGGCTCTGCTGTCAGCGCAGGGCCTGCCTCAGATTGCCAGTCCCCCTTTCTGTCTCTGTCCCTCCCCCAGTCATGCTTACTCTCTCTCTCTCTCAAAAATAAATATTAAAAAAAAAATTTTTTTTAATTAAAGAAAGAAAGCTGGGGCAGGAGGGAGGTCCTGGTAACTTACCAGCATCCCAGTGAAGTATGTGGTGACCTACCTGGACACCTCCTGGTCCTCCCTTGCCTAGTTACAACCATGAATTTTGAAAAAGTACAACCCTGACCTGCGAAGGGGCCTCAGACCCCCCGCGCCCCCCCCCCAACCAAGGTTTGGGCACCAGAGGGCTATACTGCTGAGACCAGTAGAGGTGATGGCTGAGGGCGAGGAAGATTTAGTGGGGGAGGGAGGAAACAAGGAGTACCCATAGCAGCCCTGAGACTAACAGCAGGATGGGACACTAGTTTATATCGTTAGCCTCTGAGCCCCTCCTCAGGAAGGGAGGCTCAGGGAGCACTTAACAAATGAGTAGGGAGAAGTGAAGCCACAGGACACAAGGGTGGGTTCTAGCAGCCAGGGAGGTGCCCATACGGATGCCCTTCAAGAAAGTACTTTCTGTTCAGCCACCGGAAGTCCAGCCATTCCCTCCCTCCAACCGCCTCCAGCTGCAGCACCTTCAGGATTCACTGTTATGTTCCAGTTTCAAGCACACTCTTCCCTGGCACCCCAGCCGATGGCTGAGTGTGACTGGCTACAAGCACCTGGCCATTTCGGTTCACCACAGCATGCCTGTGACTGGCAGGCTTTGCCCGGGTCTCCGCACTGGGCAGGCTGAGAATCTGTCACATGTGCACAGTGACAGGAAGCTCGCCTTGGCCTGTCCTGCTCCCTCCCCCTTTCACAGGTGTTACCCTTAATAAACTCCTTACATCCCTAATTTTGTCTCAGCATCTTGCCCAAAGGACCCAAACTGACACACTCAGGCAATAAATAATGTTAAACAGAAAAAGGAAAACTACATGTATATGTATGCGCGCACACACACACACACACATTGCAATCACAATGATTTTTTTTAACGTTTATTTTTGAGAGGAGAAGGGGCAGAGAGCAAGGAAGACAGAGGATCCAAAGTGAGCTCCATGCTGACAGCAGAGAGCCTGATGCCGGGCTTGAACTCATGAACCGTGAGGCCATGACCTAAGCTGAAGTCAGATATTTAACCGACTGAGTGGTGCTCCCAATCACAAAAATTTTGAAAATATGTATTTATGTAGATGAGACCAGGAAGAAGACATAGAAAAATTCAGCTGGTTGATCTGTTAGAGCAAAAGGATTGTAAATGATTTTTTATTTGTCCTTTATTGTTAACTTAATGATAATTATACATTATACAAAATAAGGAGAAGATAAAGATATTGGTTCTGAATCTATATTCTGCCTCTTAAAAGCTATGGGACTTTGGGCAACTGAGTTTTTGTTTCCTTGTCTATAAAATAAGGATAAGAATTATGCAAATTCAAGGAGACTAAGAATATAAACACATTTTCCTATTGTACAACACCATAAAGTTGCAAGATAGTTTTTAAGGTTGATTTATTTTTAAATAATCTCTAAACCCAGTGTGGGGCTCAAACTCAATGACCCGGAGATCAAGAGCCGCATGCTCCCCCCACAGAGCCCACCAGGCTGGGGTCCTCGATATAAGGAAGCTGGTTGATCAGCACATCCACTGCATCAGGTACCATATGCATGGGTTTTTGAGGCTGTTGTAACCAGTTACCACAAATTAATGGCTTTGAACACAAATTTATCATCTTACAGTCTGGAGGTCAGAAATCTCAAGATCAAGTTGTCGCCAAGGCTGCATTCCTTCTAGGGGCTCTTCAGCTAATCTACGTCCTTGTCCTTGTCTTTTCCAGCTTCTAGAAGCTTCTGCGCTCCTTGGCTCATGGCCCCTCCCTGCATCTTCAAAGCCAGCAACGTAGCTCATTCAAGTCTGTCTCCCACTTTCTGACTGCTTGTTGTCACATCTCCTTCACTGACCCTCATCCTCCTTCCTCCAGCTTAGAAGGGCACTGTGAAGACACAGGGCCCTCCTGGACAATCCAGCTGCTTTGAGTCCCCACCCCCAGCCTAATTACATCTGTAAAGTCCCTTTTGCCATGCAAGGGAACGTATTAGGGGTTCCTGGGATGAGGACCTGACCACCTTTGGGAAGCTCTTTTTCTGCATTATTGCGGTGATACAGGGGTGAGCTCAGGAGGTGACGTCCCTATTCCCATGGAGATTCTCTGCTAGTAGAGGAGAGACAGAAGCTAGTTGATAAGATGCTGATACACGCTATGAAGAAAATTTTAAAGGGGTGTTGTGATAGCGACTGGGTATGGAGAATGGCTGGAGAAGTCTTTCTGAGGAGGTGGCTTTTGAGCCAACGCCCAAAACTGGAAGGCAATTACCGGCACCCTTGCTTCTGTGGTCCCCCTGGAGTCCCTTGGAGATTTTTGGCAAATTTGGGACCTGTTCAGGATGAATTGACTACTTATGAATGTACTTTATTAAGGAGACTAGTTCCAACTCACAAAGTAAACACTGATCTGTCATCCCTGCCCCGGGGACATTAGTCTTTAGGCTTTCTGAATTTCAAGTGAAGATCAAGAACCAACCCTGCCTCGGGGCATCTGGGGGGCTTAGTCGATTAAGCATCTGGCTCTGGCTCAGGTTATGATCTCACAGGTTCGTGGGTTTGAGCCCTGCGTCGGGCTTTGTGCTGACAGCTAGCTCAGAGCCTAGAGCCTGCTTCGGATTCTGTGTCTTCCTCTCTGGCCCTCCCCTGCTCACGCTGTCTCTCTCTCTCTCTCAGAAATTAAAAAAAAAAAAAAAAACATTAAAAAAATTATGAACCAACCCTGCCTCTTTAAGATTAAGAATCTAGCACTGTTCCATGCGTATTGTCCAGCATAAAAGCCCTGAGACTACACTGTAATGGCAGAGACCAGTTGGGAGTAATTTAAATCCTTAGCCACTTAAATTTGATTCCCATGGACATAATTTCCAAAACCTTTTCAGAGAAGTTAAAAGTGGATGGGCCTCGGCAAGAGCCTCATTCCTCACTGAATCCTGGGGACAGGGACGCCGGATCCTGGACCGTCCATTCAGTGATTTGTGCTGGTGCCTCTCAAGTTCTTTTTTTTTTAACTTTTCAAAAAAATGTTTATTTATTTTTGAGAGAGACAGACAGACAGAGACAGAGTGTGAGTGGGGAAGGGGCAGAGAGAGCGGGAGACACAGAATCCAAAGCAGGCTCCAGGCTCCAAGCTGTCAGCACAGAGCTCGATGTGGGGCTCGAACTCACAGAGTGCGAGATCATGACCTGAGCCGAAGTCGGACACTCAACTGACTGAGCCGCCCAGGTGCCCCACGGTGTCTCTCAAGTTCTGTAATGCCTCAGGAGAACTGAGAGATGAGACCTTGGGACCAGCAGAAAAACAGAGCAACTGATTCCCTAGAGAAAAACATCTTTCTTTCTAGGCTGTCAAAGGGGAGGTTTGCCGTATATTGATGGGGACAAGGAGAGCCTGGTCTCAAGGGGAGACTCAGCCAGTTCACTAAAGAATTACAAAAAGAACACAACATCCTCACCCCAGCAAACGGAAGACTTTGTCCTTCAGTTCGCTGCCTCTTCCCTCCTCCCCCCCAGGAAGTGGCCCCTTTATCCTGGTGTGTGGCTAGAACTCCTACTATCATACTCTGTCTCTTGCGTCCCTGGTCGTCTTTTGTTTTCTCCAAAATAATTATTTCATTTCAAAATGACTTTCGTTTTGGGGCGCCTGGGTGGCTCAGTGGGTTGAGGTTGGACTTCGGCTCAGATCATGATCTCATGGTTTGTGGTTTGAGCCCCACGTCAGGCTCTGTGCTGACAGCTCAGAGCCTGGAGCCTGCTTCAGATTCTGTGTCTCCCTCTCTCTCTGCCTCTCCCCTGCTCACACTCTATCTTTCTCTCTCTCAAAAATAAATAAACATTAAAATTTTAAAAATAAATAAGTAAACATTTTTAAAAATGACTTTTTCTTTGACTGCAATGATAAATTAGATGGATTGATATATACAAGCAAGCATGCACAAATTAAATACACAAACTCTGTAATTATAAAAATTTTTATATGAGATTTTTTCCTTTTTCTAAACAGCTTTACTGAAGGATAATTGACATACAGTAAACTTCATAAATGTAAATGTACAATTTGATCGTTTTGAGATATATGTGTGTGTCTCTCTCTCTCTATATATATATATATGTATATCCAGAAAATCTGTAAAATCCTTACTGCAGTCAAGATAGTGAAAATAGCCATCTAACCAGAAATGGGGGGGGGGTGGGGGGTTGGAGATGTTCTCCCTGGGTTTTAATCTCTTGTTATCAGTTCACAAATTTGTACTCTGAGTAACGAGATGAGATGAATCATTCATAAAACTTTTTTTCTACAGAAGTGGGCAGAAAGAAAAACAACTTCCCACCCTCTTGGCGGGCGACCAGTGGTTCATTAACCTAAATCATGTCACTGCTCTGGCAGTTCCCTTTCTTCCTTGTGCACAGGGCTCCGCTGGAATGCAAGGGACTGGGAAGATCGCCCAGCTGGTGTCCCGGGCCAGCCCTCGGCGGCCCTGGCTGGGAGCAGGAGGCTTTTGGCCTCTGTGCCCTGCCAAGCTTGGCCTCCTGCAGTCCGTCTTCACTGGGCACCATGTCTTTCAGCCCAGGAGCATGAGTTCCTTATCTACCTCCAGCTCCTCAGTCTTCCCTGTGGTCTAACAGGAAGAGATACGTATATTCATTACCCTTCATTCTAAACCAGCCCCTCCAGTATCTAGACAATGCTTCCTCTTCTTCTCAACTCTTCAGCAATGTTTACTGAAGACCTACCAGGTGCCGGGCACTGTTGTAGGCTCCTGGAATATTGCAGAAATCAAAACACATTTCGGGGGCACCTGGTGGCTCAGTGGATTAAGTGTCCGACTTTGGCTCAGGACATGATCTCACCGTTCGTGAGTTCGAACCCTGCATTGGGCTCTGTCCCGAACGCTTGCTCAGAGCCTGGAGGCTGCTTCGGATTCTGTGTCTCCTTCTCTCTCTGCCCCTCCACCACTCGCGCTCTGTCTCAGTCTCTCAAAAATAAATAAATATAATAAAAACAATTTTAAAACAAAACAGATTTCTGCTTTCAGAAGCTGCCCTTGTGAGCTTATATCCTAGTGAAGCACGGAATCTACAAGAGCCTACCTTCCACCGCTTTCCCTCTCCCCTCATCATCTTCAGTAACTCCCTCTCTGAGTGTCCTCCCTTCTGCTCACGAAGGCGGACAGGAGAACCATACCCCTTTCCCTTTGCAACTCGTAGCTGTTGCCCTATTTCTTTCCTTTCTCTACATCATTGCCTGTGTCGGTTTAGACCCCGTGGTGCCAAGTCCCCTTGTACCTCCTCTACAGTTGAATTCAGAAACTGGAGACCTTTTTTCAGTGCCGCTTCTACTTATGTGTCTTGTGCCTCTGCTTCCCCACTCTCCCACCATCGCTCCTCTGTGGGTTTCCATGCCGCTGCTCCCACATCTCCACCACGGGGACTCCTGCCCAGACCCCTACCCATGGACAAGGCACTCTCCTCTGCCCCCGGCTCTTCTCCCTCACTCCCATGCCTTCTACTGCCACCTTCAAAAGCAGATAATTCTCACATCTCTATCTGAAATGCTGAGTTCTTCACTATCTCATGGTTTGTGAGATCAAGCCCCATATCAGTCTCTGCACAGACAGCTCGGACAGCTCGGAGCCTACTTGGGCGGGGGATTCTCTCTCTCCCTCTCTCTTTGTCCCTCCCCTGCTGGTGCTCTGTCTCTTTCTCTCTCTCAGAATAAATAAGTTAATTTTAAAAATATTTAAGGGGCGCCTGGGTGGCTCAGTTAAGTGTCTGACTTTGGCTCAGGTCATGATCTCGCAGTTTGTGGGTTCAAGCCCCGTGTTGGGTTCTCTGCTGTCAGCACGGAGCCTGCTTTGGATCCTCTGTCTCTGTCTCTCTGTCTCTGTCTCTCTCTGTCTCTCTCTCTTCCCCTCCCCTGCTCTTGCGTGCTCTCTCTCAAAAATAAATAAACATTAAAACAAAAAGAAAATAATATTTAAATGCTGACCTCTTGTTGGTGTACAAAATCTGTATTTCTAACTTTCTCTAGGACTTCTGCCCTTGTGCATCTCACCTTTATTTCAGACACATGCAGACGAGGTGCCTTCCCTAGTTCACCAACTCTCCTTCTCAATGTCCTGGTCTTTACTAACTGCAGTCCTCAGTCTCTCCTTCCGGTATTGCTCAGAACCCTACCAGGGATCAGCTACCAAGAAAACCAGCCAGCCAGGATATTTGAGGGTGGAAACTCACAAGCACACAAACAAATAAACCAAGCTTATGGGACTATGTGGGGGGATCTCAACCTCTGCTTTCTCCAGAAAGCAGCCTTTTACTTCAAAGGGAGACTTGCCTTCAATACTTAGACGTCAGAGGGCAAAGAAGGAATGCGCAGAGCACTGGAGTGAATGTCCGGGAGGACAGGAATGCCGGAGAGCCTCGGGGAAGGGGGTTCGAGGCATGAGGGAGAACAGAGATGAGGGTCTGCGGTCAGCTGTTGGCTGATTCTGTATCCTGGGCAGACTGGCTCCAAGAGGGGTCTGCTCCCATTAGTCAGTGAGTTCATGTGGGATGACAATGATAAAATGCAGGAAACTCAACTGTCACAGCCAAGGGGAGCTTAAGTAGACATTATGAATAACTATGATACGGTATTCTGCATGGGGTCCCGGAGCTGAAACAGAATATGAGACCAAACACTAAGGAAATCTGAGTAAAGGAGGAACTTTAGTTAATAATAATAATGCAACACTATTGGCTCATCAATTGTGATAAATGTACAATACTAATATTAGATGTTAATAATAGGGGGCACCTGAGTAGCTCAGTCTGTTAAGTGTCTGACTCTTGGTTTCAGCTCAGGTTGTGATCTCTCAGTTTGTGAGTTTGAGTCCTGTGTAGGGTTCCCAGGCTGTCAGAGCAGAGCCCGCTTTGGATCCTCTATCTCCCTCTCTCTCTGGCCTTCCCCTTCCTCTCCCTCCCTCCCTCTCTCTCTCTCAAAAATAAATAAACATTAAAAAAGAAAAAGAAAAAGCTTTAAAAAGAAGTTGTTAATAATAGGGAAAACTGGGTGTAGGGCATATAAGAACACTTACTCTTATAGTATTTACGATTTTTGCAATGTTTCTGTAAATCTGAAACAATTCTTAAATCGTTTATTAAAAAAAAATAAAACAGGGGCACCTGGGTGGCTCAGCCGGTTGGGCGTCTGACTTTGGCTCAGGTCATGATCTCAAGGCTTGTGGGTTCAAGCCCCGTGTCGGGCTCTGTGCTGACAGCCAGCTCAGAGCCTGGAGCCTGTTTTGGATTCTGTGTCTCCCTCTCTCTCTGGCCCTCCCCTGGTAATGCTGTCTCTCCCTCTCTCAGAAATAAATAAAACATTTAAAAATTAAAAAAAAATTAGAGAGTATAAAAAAATATAAATAAATAAATAAAAAATAAAACAGTGGCACCTGGCTGGCTCAGTCAGTAAAGAATTGTGACTCTTGATCTCGCTGTTGTGATTTCGAGCCCCATGTTGAGGGTAGAGTTTATTTAAAAGAATAAATAATAAAAAATACGCTTGCATTCTCCCTCCCTCTCTCTCTCTCTCTCTTTCAAGATAAAGAAAGTGGGGGAAGCACCTGGATGGTTCAGTTGGTTAAGCATTAGCCTCTTGATTTCAGCTCATGTCATGATCTCACGGTTTGTGGGATCAAGCCCTGCCTCCGGCCCCACACTGACAGCACAGAGTCTGCTTAGGACTCTCTGTCTCCTTTTTGCTCTGCCCCCCACCCCACCCCCCGATCTCACTCTCTCAAAATAAAATAAAATAAAATAAAATAAAAGCAATAAACTGTAATAAATTCTTGGTTTTGAAACTTTGGCTTCATAAGCTTATAATATAAGGACCTATTGCTTGGAAGATCCCCACTGGAAGAGCCTGGGAAGGACATTATTACTAGTGCCCAAACCTGGAAACACCTGCCTTCATCTCCCAGGCTCTCTACATCAACATTATCATCGGGGCGCCTGGGTGGCTCAGTCAGGTAAGCATCTGATTTTGGCTCATGGTTCATGAGTTCGAGCCTGGCCTCGGGTTCTGTGCTGACAGCTCAGAGCCTAGAGCCTACTCCAGATTATGTGTGTCCCTCGTTCTCTGCCCCTCCCCCACTCATGCTCTGTCTCACTCTGTCTCTCAAAATTAAATAAATGTTTTAAAATTTTTTAACAAAAATGTATAAAAAGAAATAGAAAATAAGAAGTCAGAGAAAGACAAATATCCTGTAATTTCATTTATACGTGGAATCTATAAAACAATACAAATGGGGGTATCTGGCCAGCTCAGTCTGTGGAGTGTGCGACTCTTGATCTTGGGGTTGTGAGTTTGAGCTACACTTAAAAAATAAAATCTTCAAAAAATAAACTAAAAAACAAACAAACAAAATAAAACAGAAACAGGGCTCACAAATACAGAGAACAAGCTGGTGGTTGCCAGTGGGGAGGAATGAGGAGATGGGAGAGAGAGGGGAAGGGGATTAAGAAGCACTCCCCCCCAAAATGCTGCGAATACAATCAAAAGACTCAGAAGTCAGAGATAATAACTCATATAATAAGCAAAGAGCTCATTAATTTCCATAAAAAACACTAAAGACAAACAACTTAATAGGAAAATGAGCAAAAGAGAAAAACAGGCAATTTACAAAAAGAGAAAAAAATGCCTAAGACATAAACATATAGAAACCATGTTCAACTTCACACATTATTAAATAAATGCAAATTAAAACAACTACAACAATCAGATTGGCAACTTTTTCTTTTTTAATTTGGAAATTTAGAGTTGGCAAGCTGTGAGGAAATCGACATTCCCAGATAGTCTTGCTAGGAGTGAAAATCAGTACAAATTTTTTGGTGAGCAAGAAGGCAATAATGATCATTATTTGAAATACAATGTATCCCATGGCTTAGCAGGGTGCTACTGCTGATAGAGCGTTTGAATGTAATTTCAAGATCGGGCAAAGTGTTTTTGTTCACATATAGCACATAGGTATAATATATACGCACAATGAGTGCAGCTCTGTGCGACTGTACGGGTCATTTGGCCACAAAGCTGGTCCTTTCTCTAAACACAGCCTATCCTCATTATTTGTCGGTTCTGTATTTGGCAATTTGCCTACTCACTGAAAGTTCCTTGTAGCCCTCATTCAATACTCCTAACACTTTCGTGGTCATCCACAGTCGTATGCAGCGCAGCAAACAATTGGAGTCACAGGACAGATTTATTCCCAGCTGAGATCCAAAAAAGCAACGCTCCGCCTTCTTCTAGTTCTGAGGCAACAAACAAGTGTCCCACTCACGGTCTTTGTAGTATCACATTTTTCACATGTTTTTTGTTGGTCATTTCACTGTTGAAAATGTGCGCCGCCCCTCCCCCCCCCAACTGGTGTTCCCAAGCACAAGAAAGCTTTGATGTGCCTTAAGGAGAAAATACGCATTAGATAAGCTCCTTTCACAGGCATGAGTGTTGGTCCTGAGTCAATGTTAATGAATCAACAATACATATTAAATAAGGTGTCTTTAAACAGAAACACACAAATAACAAAGTTATGTATTGATCCATTGTAAATGTTACGATCAGAGACTCGCAAGAACCTAACCCTGTATTTCCCCCAGGAGTAATGGTTTAGTATTTGCTAATTCAGTGTTGGAGGCAACTTTATAGAACGTAACCACCAGGAAAAATAATCAACCGTTTATATACAGGTATGTGCTTAAAACTTACTTGAACTACGCAAGAAACCTTTAAGGGTGGTTATTTTTGTAAAGCCGGACTGAGGGTGGCAAAGACAAGGGAAACTTTGGTTTTTCATTTTATTATTTATTTATTTGATGTTTTATGTATTTTTGAGAGAGAGAGAGAGAGAGAGAGAGACAACGTGAGTAGGAGACGGACAGAAAGAGAGGGAGACACAGAATCCAAAGACAGGCTCCAGGCTCTGAGCTGGCAGTCAGCACAGAGACCAACACGGGGCACGAACTCACAAACCGCGAGATCATGACCTGAGCTGAAGCCGGACGCTTAACTGACTGAGCCACCCGGCGCCCCTTGTTTTTCATTTTATACCTTAATGTACTATTCAATTTTTTTTCACTAAGCATATCTCACTTTTTTACTTTCTGAAAATAAATTTAAAACCAAATATTTCACAAATTCCCCTTGTCGCCTCATGTCCAGTGCAATATTAAGTCAGGTCTTCACCATCTCAAGCCAGAATTACTGGAACTAACTCCTCACTATCCTTTCTTCTCTTGATCTTTTCTCTTCTCCAGTCTTTCCAGAAAACCACTGCCACGTGAATCTTCCCCAAACACCACTCTCGTCCATGTCCTTTCCCTCTGGAAGAATGTCAACAAGGACCCATTGCCTCTCACAGAGCCTTTGCGGATCCTGTAGGATCGGGCATCAACCTCACCTCTCCTTGCTCCCCAGTTCCGGCTCTGCGGCCCTGCCATCATCTCGACTCATTCCCCACCACCTGCCCCCTGCACCAGGCCACTTCTGGCCACACCTCTGTCTTCCCAAATCCTACCCACCCCACTCTGTGTAGTCTTACTACCTCACTGAAGCCCTTCTTCATTTCTTTTTTCCTACAGTTTTTCCCATTTCTGAATTCTTACAGAGCTAACCCACACAATGAGTGTTTCATTTGTATGTTACCTAGAAATCTCTAGTTACATATGTTTATTTATTTAAAAAGCACCGAAGCCCTTATCATACAGCTGACACTATTCGAATTACCCTAGAAATATTACCTCATTTAATCTTCATGATGGTCCTGTGAGGTTGGTAGCATTATCACTCCTATTTTAAGCATAGAAACTGAAGCACAGAGAAGTTAAGTGAGTTACCCAAAGGTCACACAGTAAGAGAACCAGCATTCACACCCACACAGCTTGACTCTTGAGTCATGCTCTTAACCGTATACAATCCTGCCTGCTGATTGTTCAAATGGATGCATTGTATGATGAGAGCGAAGCGACTACATCTTCCATTTCTTCTCTTGAGAGACACTTATCATACTTAAGAAAGTCTTATCAACCTCCTGGAGTCTTCTGGGCCTCATTTTTATGGCAGGCTGACACACTCGCTCTGGGGGATGGACTTGGGACTTAGGAACTGAGCTAAGTAAGTATGTGGTTCCTGTGAACTTGTTAACTGTCTTCCTTCTCTTTGAATGCCCCATCTTTCTCCCACAGATGGGCTAAGCTATGCCCTCTGGTGACTGGAAACCCCCCCCCCCCCCCCCCCCGCCCCCTGGCTTCCTCCCCACTGTTGTCAAAGCTCAGAGAGTGTCCTGTTGGCCACAAGAGGGCAAGATGGATGCTGATTCCTTTGGGAAGGCTCAAGGAGTTGCACAAGAGCAAAAGGCAGGATTTCATTCAGCCATCTGGCCAGAAGATGAGGTTTAGCGGGTAGGAAGGGACTGGAATGTGAACGGCCTTGTGGGATTTTTATGATAAAAGTCTAAGTCAAGCCTGTAAGTGATGGGGAATCATGGAAAAGTGACGTGATGAAGTTCACATTAGATGGGGGTAAGAGATGTGTGGCCGCAAGTAGGGACTTCTATTAGGAGGAAATTTGAAAGGACAAACCAAGGCATGGCTGAGAGAATGGAAGGAAAAGAGTATGAGAGAAATGAGCGCAGCAAATAAAGATAACACTTCCCCTTCTGGCCTTCACAGCCAAATCCTTCTGGATTGTAAGTAATTCCAATGGCTGGCAATGGACACAAGAAAGACAATATACCTCCCGTTACTCAGCCTCACCCGACTTAGTTCTCTCTCTTCCATTTCATGCTTTAGGCTGTGTTTCTGGGTGTGCGAGCTAAGTGTGCTAGAGACTTCTAGTGCTCACCAACATCTCTGTTCTCCCGTTTTCTTTTTGCATGTAGCTAGGCCACATTTCTAACCTTTGCTTTGGTTAGACATGACCATGAGGCTAAGTTCTAGCTGAAGGAGTATCCTTCTAATTCACTGTAGACCAAAACTTTTGTAAACTATACTACAAACGGTTACTGGAAAAAAATGAAATTTTAAAACAAAGACACTTTATAATTTTTTGAATGTTTATTTATTTTTGAGGGAGAGACACACACAGAGTGTGAGCAGGGGAGGGTCGGAAAGAAAGGGAGACACAGAATCTAAAGAAGGCTCCAGGCTCTGAGCTGTCAGCACAGAGCCCAACGTGGGGCTCAAACTCACTGATAGTGAGATCATGACCTGAGCCAAAGTTGGACACTCAACCGACTGAGCCCCTAAAATGGTATAATTTAAAGAATGTTTTTTACTTATTTAAGTGATCCCTACACCCATGGAGCTCAAACTTACAACCCCATGATCAAGAGCCACATGCTTAGGGCGCCTGGGGGGCTCATTCAGTTAAGAGTACAACTTAGGCTCAGGTCATGATCTCAAGGTCTTTGAATTTGAAGCCTGCTTCAGATTCTGTGTCTCCCTCTCTCTCTGCTCCTCCCCTGCTCGCGCTCTGTCTGTCTCTCAAAAATAAATAAACATTAAAAAGTCGCACACTCCTGTCTGAGCCACCCAGGCACCCCATTAAAATGGTACAGTAGAAAAATGTGCCTTGTATGTAATACCTATTCAACAAATGTTTGCTCTGAATCTGAACACCCAACCCTTTTGGGGGGCGGGGTCTTTTCTGTACAGAAACATCTTTCCTAGGATGAGATCATCCCTCATTCGTCTTGTGTTGCTGTCTACTGTGGCTCTGCAGCTGGAAGTCTTCCTTGAATTACAACTTCTTTCCTCTGTAGTTACCGGACACCTCCGTGCTCTCACTGCAGGTAGGAAGAGTGTGGGCACCCAGCAGAGTTATCTATAGTGGAGACATAAATCCACTTTCCCAGAAGTAAACGGGAACAGCCTGTATGCCTGGGTTGGCTGTTCCTTCAAAGAAGAGAACTTGTCCTCCAAAGAAAGTGTGCAAAGTTAAGGAAACTACAAGCTCTCGGCACCCTGAAGGTTTCTTTAATTAGGGATTTCACTTATTTATTGACCTCCGAAGACACTGAATAATTGATTTACCTCCCTGTCCTTACTGCCAGGAGGCAGCAGCAATCCACCTAAAAGAGGTACCATTGTGGGCGAGCACCTGGGTTCTTCTGACTTGTCTCAAATCACCAGATTATCCTGTGTAAGTAGCTGCACCGTGTTCTCCTTCACAAAATGTGGAAGGGAATTGTTCCCTTCCCAGAAGGAGAAGGTAACACGTATTTTTCTATAGAAGTCTCTGATCTACAGGGAGAGTTCACTGAAGACCATGCTGAAATAAAGAGCATAAAAAGCACTTGAATTTAATCCCATACAGGGTCAAGCTCTTTGGATTTTTAAGTGAGAACTTGAACCACAGAAGTAAATAAGTATAGCACAAAATTTTAGTCCCATTTAAACTCTATCTAAACCCATTTAAATTCTACTAAAGCAGGAAGAAGAGGGGTGCCTGGCTGGCTCAGTCAGTACAGCATTAGACTCTTGGTCTCAGGGAGTTGAGTTCAAGCGCCACATTCTGTGCAGAGCCTACTTTAAAATATAAATAAATAAATAAATACATAAATAAAGCAGGAAGGCGAAAAATAAAGAAGGAAGAGAGAAAAAGGAATGAAAGTGAAAGGTGAGAAAGAAAAAAGAAATTCACATGATAAGAAATTGTTGGGTTCTAAAAAGAGGGAGGAGGGAGGGGGGCTGAGGGGGGGGGGCGGGGAGGAACCAGAGAGGGAAGAAAGAGGCAGAAACAGAATGAAAGGGAGAAGTAGGGAGAACTGAAGTTAGTGAGCAGAACTTGTGTGGGGGTGCTTCACACCTATCATTTCACATTGGTTCACCTTGCATTCGTGTATTTAAGGTTTAAGCAGGGAAGTGACATGATCACATACACATGTTTAAAAGTTCACTCCGGGATCCCCTGGGTGGCTCAGTCGGTTGGGCGTCCGACTTCAGCTCAGGTCATGATCTCACTGCTCGTGGGTTCAAGCCCCGCATCAGGCTCTGTCCTGACAGCTCAGAGCCTGGAGCCTGCTTCGGAGCCTCCATCTCTTTGCCCCTCCCCGGCTTGTGCTCTGTCTTTCTCAAATATAAATAAACACTAAAAAAAAATTTTTTTTAAGTTCACTCTGGCCGCAGAGAGGGACATGTGTAGATGCAGGTAGCTAATTTTTGAGGCCATTGTGGAAGTCCGGGGAAGAGAGGGTGCTGACTTGGCTTAGGGGGTAGGGGTGGGGTGCAAGGAGAAGGATGCAGAGAAGTGCAGAGAATTGTGGGATTTGAGGACCTTATACTTTGTGGGATTTATACCTCATACTTGTCTCATCATAGCTTTTCCTACACTGAGTTGATATCTCCTGTTTCCTCAGCTGTATTTCCCTCTAGACCTGGGCAGTACCATACGGTGACCACTAGCCACGTGTGGCTTTCGAGCACCTAAAACGTGGAGAATGCTAAGTGTAAAATACACACCAAATTAGAAAAACTGGATTCCAAAGAACATAAACTATTTTATTAACATTTTATTATTTTTTTAAATTTTTTTAATGTTTTATTTATTTCTAGGAGAGAGAGAGAGACACCGTGAGCAGGGGAGGGTCAGAGAGAGAGGGAGTCACAGACTGAAACAGGCTCCAGGCTCTGAGCTGGCAGTCAGCACAGAGCCCGACGCGGGGCTCGAACCCACGAACCGCGAGATCATGACCCAAGCGAAAGTCAGACGCTTAACCGACTAAGCCACCCAGGCGCCCCTTATTAACATTTTATATGTCGGTCACAGGGCACCTGGCTGGCTCAGTCTGAAGGGCATGGGACTCTCAGTTTCGGGATGGGGAGTTCAAACCTCATGTTGAATGTAGAGATTACTAAAAATAATAATAAACTATTTTAAAAAATAATTTCTATATTGGTCACATGCCAAAATAATAATGTTTTAGCTATATTGGGCAAAATAACATACAGTATTAAAATTTTGTTTCTTTTAAATTTCTTTTTTTTTAATATTTTTACTTATTTCTAGGAGAGAGAGAGAGATACAGCGTGAGCAGGGGAGGGTCAGAGAGAGAGGGAGATACAGACTCTGAGACAGGCTCCAGGCTCTGAGCTGGCAGTCAGCACAGAGCCGGACGCGGGGCTCAAACCCACGAACCGCGAGATCATGACCTAAGCCAAAGTCGGACGCTTAAACGACTAAGCCACCCAGGTGCCCCTGTTTCTTTTAAATTTCTTAATGTGGCTACTAAAAGTTTTTTAATTACCTAAGTGACTCAAATTATATTCCTTTATTATTTTTTGTATTAAAAATTTTTATGTCTTAATTTTATTTTGAGAGAGAGACAGAGAGTGAGCAGGGGAGGGTCAGAGAGAGAGGGAGACACAGAATCCAAAGCAGGCTCCGGGCTCTGAGTTGTCAGCACAGAGCCCGACGTGGGGCTCAAACCCACGGACTGTGAGATCATGACCTGGGCCGAAGTCAGACGTTTAACAGACTGAGACACCCAGGCGCCCCAAATTATATTCCTTTAAAAACAATTTTTTAAAATGTTTATTTATTTTTGAGAGAGAGATAGAACATGAACCAGGGAGGGGTAGAGAGAGATGCAGAATCTGAAGGAGGCTCCAGGCTCTGAGCTGTCAGCACAGAGCCCAACGCGGGGCTCTAACTCATGAACTGTGAGATCATGACCTGAGCTGAAGTTGGACGCCCAACCCACTAAGCCACCCAGGTGCTCCTCCAATTATTATAACAGCACTACTACAGACTATAAGAAACTGAGGTACCTCTAAGGTGTAGCACTTAATAAATATGTGTTGAGGGGCACCTGGGTAGCTTAGTCGGTTAAGCGTCTGACTTTCCGCTTAGGTCATGATCTCGCAGTTCGTGGGTTCGAGCCCCGCATCAGGCTCTGTGCTGACTGCCAGCTCAGAGCCTGGAGCCTGTTTCAGAGTCTGTGACTCCCTCTCTCTCTGACCCTCCCGTGCTCACGCTGTCTCTCTCTCTCTCTCTCTCCTAGAAATAAATAAAACGTTAAAAAAAATTTTTTTAAAAAATATGTTGAGCGAATATGCTATATTTAGCCACAGCATATTCCATTTCTGACTACAGGTGTATGTTAACGATGATGGTTTGCAACTTCAAGGTTGGCTGACATTTTTTTTTAAATATTTTTATTTATTTCTAGGAGACAGAGAGACAGCGTGAGCAGGGGAGGGTCAGAGAGAGAGGGAGATACAGACTCTGAAATAGGCTCCAGGCTCTGAGCTGGCAGTCAGCACAGAGCCCGACACGGGGCTCGAACCCACGAACCGCGAGATCATGACCTAAGCGAAAGTCGGACGCTTAACCGACTAAGCCACCCAGGCGCCCCCGTTGGCTGACATTTTTAGGCAACAGTCGATTTCACTGTTGCCTAAAAAAGAACGTAATTTCTATACCAGCTATACCCAAACATGGCCCATAATTTGGTCCAAAACTTTAGAATACTTCTGCAATTCATCTACTTGCTTCAAACATTCCAGGGATATTTGTCTCCTTACAGACATAGCTCACTTTCAGCTCTGGAAACTGAGTGGCACAGGTCTGGCTTGATAATGGAGGACCATCTTGAGGGGTGCGTTCCAAAAGCGACAATTAAAACTTGAAACATAAAACCTACTCATCAAAATCCGCGACGTTCTTATGAAGTTGTGCTTTCATTTTCACCAAATAGTTGAGCCGCTTACCAAGGTCTAGGCTTCTACTGAGCTCAGGTGCTTGAGCAAAAGAAAATGAGCCTGGGGCCCAGCTGACTTCATTGTCAGGGCCAGATAGAGTTGAGCACTTGCAGGGCTTTGAATACATCAGCCCTGCCCTTGTTTTATTCCCCCGAAGCTCCACGCGCACTGTGCTCAGCTGTCACGTCACATCAATCGGAAAGAACAATTTTATGAGCCAGTAGGGGTCTGGCATGTTTTATCTCTCAGAACCTTTTTAATTAATTCACTAAAGTCTTTAATCTAAGGAAACAGCTCAGTAAATCTCTTCAACAAGTTTCCACCGCTTAGCAGTCTGACAGCATGCGAGTAACCCGATCTCCACATTCCTTTTTCACCTTTTCCAAACTTGCTAAAAACTCAATATTATAAAGGCAGAAACACAAAGGAAACCCAGTCAGTGCCTTCACTGAATCATGTGACTTGCGGAGCTTCTAGCCCTCACCCTCCTAATGAATGATGTAATGGAGGCCAGGGCCCACTAATCGCTTTTGACATGAATAACTTGAATAATGCATAGAAACCCTTTCTCCCCATGATCTGTGTCAAGTGAGTTTAATGTTTCCATATTTAAACAAACTTCTTAAGTTCCACACTGACAAGAGGTTAGGCCCTATCTGTTGATTACGTACACTTTTTTCCCCCCTGAAAATCTGAAGTGGTCTACATTCCAAGGTTGAGAGAGTCGGAATCTGGTAAAAGTGCTGCGGGAAGAATACCTGCCTGCTAAGCTTCAGTGATGAAACGAAGCCATTGTGCTACAGGCCTCCCAGCCTGGTGTGGACTATACTATGCGCACAGTACGGGACCCGGCATATTCATTCATTTGACCAATACTGACTGCTACGTGCCACGCACTTCGGCGAATATAGAGATAAACAACACTAATAGCTGTCATTTAATGAGTCCCTGTTATATCTCAGACCCCTTAAAACACACACCACTATAAGGAGACTAACTCCATTTGACTGAGGAATAAAACAGGGTTCTCACATTTAAGGAGGGTAGTTTCACAAAGATTTCTGATATATAGCATGGTATAGACTATAGGCATATGAAATCCTAAATGCTATTTCTAATGAAATTAACAGGTAGGTCAGATTGTTTCATCTGTAATGCCCAACAGCATCCTGAACCAAGTACTTCCCAAATGTTTGTGGTCAATGCCAACCAAGAAGAGAGAGAGAGACAGAGAGAGAGACACGGGCATTTTCTATCTACGCTAACAACAAAGGAAGCTTAAAATGCATGTAGCAATAAAACAAAATTCCCTAAATCTGAATAAGAAACTAGGTAAAGTACCTACCATCGAGGTTTTTAAAAAATAATCTGAATTAACCTGGGCTGACCGAGGTATATAATCTTACCCACTTAAGGAAGAGACAGGTATTAAAATGAAGTAACACAAAAACTCAGTCTTCACCCATGAAAATAGTCACCACTTACCAGGGTGACGTTTGGGGGAGTCAACCTCCATTTGCCAACATTACCATCACAACAAAACCTTATTCTAAGTGTCAGGTGAGGGCAGAAGACAAAGCCTTGGAAAACCTGACCTTGAGGCCTCGCCAAATGGAACTTACATCTAAATTAATCAGACAGAGAAAAAGGAAGTAGGAAAACCTCTCTTTTTAAAATCACATTTTAATTTTTTCTCCAGGTCATCACATTTTCGACAGTCTCAATATGGCTCCCTTAACGCAGTCTGAGGCCAAGAGATCACGGTGACAAAAAGGAATTATCAATAAAGGCAAGGCGGCTCTCAGCGACCCAGGACTAAGCCTCCGGGGGAGGGGGCGGCGGGGAGGACCTCGGGCCCCATCCTCGGCTCTCCAGCTGCCAGCGCCCCCTCCCGGCAGGCGGGCGCACCGCAGCGGCGCCCAGGCCGGCGCTGCCCTGCCCGGGACTTCGGGTCTTTCTCTCCGTCCCCGCCGGCCCGGCCCCGCCGCCCGCGCCCCCTCGGCCCCCGCCGCCTCGGCCCGTCGTGCCCGCCTGTCGCGGCTCGGCCATCACGGCCCACGCAGCCCACGCCCTCGCACGTCCAACACCCCTCTCCCCCTGGAAAGTTTCTGGACGGTGGGAACTATTTTCTTCGAGTGTAACCTTCCACCAAACTGGAGGGAAAAGTTAACCCGAGGCCCGAGAAGGGCCAGGAGGGCCAGGGGGCAGGGGGGCTCCCGAGGGAGGACCCTCGTGCGCGGAAATGGGGAGTTGTGCTCCCCAACCCGAGTTGTGCGTTGGGTTAGTTGTAAAAGGTGCACGGTGGTGCTACATATTTAAGTTGGAGATGCAAAAAAATTAATGTAGATTCCACCAGACAAATGGTCTGGTCTTCAGACTTTGCAGTTCCTTCTATAGATTCTCCTGTTGTCTGTCTTCTTGAGGAGTGAGGTCCCCTGGGAATGACTTCTTAAATCCTAGAGACAAAAGGAAAGGCTGGAGACCGTTCCTGGGGGCAATTTGCCAAAAAAAATTGTACTGCATTGTGGAGAGTAAACAGCCTATAGAAATATTTAGTGATTAGGCAAACCCACTAGACCTGCGAGTGGCAAAATCAGTTTGACGAGAATCTTAGGGAAGGAGAGAGTAGGGGAGGGTGGGAAGAAAGGAAAGAAGAACCCGGAATAAAAGTATTACATAGTAAGGATCAATATTCTTTCATGAAACCTGTATTGTGAGAGAATACTGTGTGTGTTTGCGTGTATCAGGCCGAAGTATAGAATAATTTCTTAGTGGGTTGCTGTCCAAAAATGTTGGAAAACCTTTGCACTAGACAGTCCGATTTTATGCGTGTATACTCATCTCATTTGAAAGAACACAGCCTTTAATGATCTCTCTTGCTTATCTTCACATCTCAGCATCTGCTATCAATGATTTGTGAATAATTTATCTCCTTAAAGCTATTATTTCAGTAAAGAAAGCTATAACTTAAAATATGAAAGTGATTCTGTCAAGCTCCCCTTTCTCTACGGCCCCTCTTCTACTCTGAGGCCTTGGCTACATTCTAAATGTGTCTGAAAGCCCTGTCCCCAGTGCAGTCCCAGGAAGCCTGGGTTGCTGGGATATTACATAATCAAACACTCCTCATATCTATTTTATTTTATATTTATTTTGAAATATGTATTTTTCTTTTTTTCCTTATTGCTTATTTGTAGAGCTTTATATTCTGTGTAGATAATATGAAAGGCTGCAGTGCTTGCATTTGACTTTGTCCCTTCTCAGCATAGGGAAAGCTCTTTGGTGCTAACCAAGGCTGTGGTCTGTGACTGAATTTTCTGTCTTTACTACTCTGTTGCCCGCATTACACACACTTCATTCATTCATTCATTCATTATTCATTCATTCCTGCCATTTTCATTAGTTCAATATTTGTATCAGAAGTCCCACAGCTGTGTGTGACTAAGGGTGCGGATGGTAGGGAAACACTCCTCATAGTCAATAGTAAGCCATGGCCCAGTAACAACAACAACAATAACATGATTATAATAATAACTATTACAGTTACATTAATAGCTGACATTGACTCAACACTTTTCTGTGCTAAGCATCTTATGCACTTAAATTCTCTCTAACCTTGTTTCACAGCTGAAGAGGCTAAGCTTAAACAAAGTTGGGCGAGGGGCCAGTTAGTGCTGGGCATGATTCTTCAACCACTGCCATGCTCTCCTTTCACTTTTTCTCACTGACTCCCTCAATATTGGACCTGAACATCTTCTCCCCAAAGACCTCCTGCATGAAAGACAGTTGTGCATCGATGAGATAGTTCATGTTCCTTGAAGTCATGCCTTGTTAATTGGCATCTGAAGGCATCGATCTTGCCTACCAGGCAGGAGGGGGTCATTGCAAACATAGGCTGAGGAAGGAGAGCCCCTCCGTAAAACATTCTGGAAGCTGTGCCTTGGAAGAGAGAAAAGTAAATACTGGGAACTTATTTAACTGGTTCTCTTTCCTCTACATGTTCATCATGAGTCAGGGACGCCATTCAGCTGATTGTGAACATCTTGACTAACACCCCTGGTAATAAATCTCAGAATTTGACCTGTAGGGGCAGGGGGAATGGGGCGATTGTTGGAGATCTATGAAGGAGAGGAACAGGGAGGGGAGAATTTTAGTGTACTTACGGAATATTTTGAATAACAGTGTGCTTTTCTTGTTCGTTTATGAATAAACGAACTTATCCCTAGTTGGCCCTTGACAGCCATCTGTTTGGGGGAGATAAGGACTTGTTACAGAAGGAATGGGGGGGCGGATCCTAAGATATTCAGCTTTTGACATTCAACATAGAATTTTATAGCAAGACCAGAAGTTTCTAAGCCAGGTTAGTGGCTTTAAAGATGATTTCCTATATTCCTTTCAAGATTCAAAAAACAAAATGTCTGCTAACTCCCTGAAGATCCTAGCTTGGAAGACTTAACTCAGGAAGTTCTCTCAAAGGGTAGGGCTTCCAGGCCATGATGTCTGCTGCTCTGTGGTGGAAGGACGTGGAGTGGAGGAAGGCAGGAAGCCTGTTGGCCCTAGGGGGCAATGGGAAGAGAATAAGGGGGAGAGGGAACACGCAGATGTGTGTCCCAATGTCTCATTTCCAGGTTCCGATCTGGAGACGCTGCGGTCCATCAAATGACTGGAGGGAATAGCAGGGATCTGCTCCCATGTGGGCCCCTGTGAGGAAACACAGGATGCTCTGCACCCTTCTCTGGCATAGCACAGCAGGTAAAGGTGCAGTCCGGCCAGAGGCCCTGGGGTCTGGCTTTCCTGGGATGCTATCAGTGACAGCCACGGTGTCTGGCTGAGGGGCTTGTTGGAAGCTAGAGCAAGGTGACACAGTAGTGAAGCCTGCAGAGGGGCTCACCTGCCCCCACCTCCCGGGGCCAAAGCCAATGGGCCTCAGAGACAAACTCTAGTTTGTAGCATATGTAGAGCCAGGGAGCCAGGGGGGAGGCTGAGAGAGAGGCAAGAGACCTGAACAATGGAAGGGAAGCCAGCCCACAGGTTGTATCCATGTGATCCGGACCTTTCAGCTGCAAACATCAGCAGGACAGGCAGTGGCCAGGTGAGGAAGAGAAGCTGCTCCAAGGCCAGAGGAGTCAAGGAACACTGCACTTGGGGGTCTCTTGGGTCCTCTCTTTGTCATACAATGGCCTACGCTGTGCTTGCTCCCTGAGCCACTTGGAAAAAGACTGGAGAAAAGGAGCAAAGGTCCGAGAATCCTGTTCTTTTCCTAAAGAGAATGAATGTAACCTAAAAGGATTGCTTCAGTTATTTGATGAGACTTAACTTTCTCTCTTGCTCTTCTTTAAGTTAGTGAGATAACTGTCAAATATTTAAGAACCACAAGAAAGAAGTAATACAAGGAATTGATGTGCCTGCTGCTCAGCATAAAAAAGAAAACATTACTGATATAGATTCAGTTGAAACTTTGTGTACCACTCCACAAATGCCACTTTTATTAGTTCAAAAACAGAAAATTACTGATAGATTGTTTTTTTACCCTACAAAAACCCCTCCAGTGATTTTACATGATTCCATCTGATATTTTATCTGAACTTCATGGGTTTGATCAGTACCTTGCTCATTCTGTTGCGCTCTTAGAATGCCCTTCTTCCTTTCCCTCATTTATTCACATTCTACCCATGCTTCAAGACAAGATCTGAGCCCCAATCCTTTCAAGAAGCTTTCTCTCAAGACTTGAGCCTGCATCATGCTTTCCTTTCTCTTTCCAGAATATACTGTCTGTCTCACACCGTTAGCATTGTTTTATATGTGCTATTGTGTAACTGGACACAAATTTCCACTTGGCAATATTGTTACCTGTTATGTTGTTTTGTTCATTAATATATGGAAGAAGTAATAGGCTTTTACTAAATATTTGGCTGGCTAAAGACAATAAACTACTTATTTCTTGGAAGTTATCACTTCTAGCAGTTTCTAGTTTCTTTTTTTTTTTTTTTTTTTAAATTTCTAGGAGAGAGAGAGAGAGACAGCGTGAGCAGGGGAGGGTCAGAGAGAAAGGGAGTCACAGACTGAAACAGGCTCCAGGCTCCGAGCTGGCAGTCAGCACAGAGCCCGACGCGGGGCCCGAACCCACGAACCGCGAGATCACGACCTAAGTGAAAGTCGGACGCTTAACCGACTAAGCCACCCAGGCGCCCCAAGTTTCTAGTTTCTTAAAAGAGATACCTTAAGGTGAGAAATCTGGGAAAGAATCAGAATAGGAGACTGTTTATCCCATGAATGTAGTCAAATTTTATCATGTCCCATAAAACACTTACATTATGGTATAGGATTTTTTTTTCAAGTTTATTTACTTATTTTGAAAGAGACAGAGACAGCATGACTGGGGTTGGGTAGAGAGAAAGGGAGACAGAGAATCCCAATGTGGGGCTTGATCCCACAAACCGTGAGATCATGACCTGAGCCAAAACCAAGAGTTGGATGCTTAACTGACTGAGCCACTCAGGTGCCCCATGGTAAAGGATATCTTAAGAACTAATAATAAAGCCCACCATTTATGGAGTATTATAAGCCAAGTACCATTCTCAGATTTTATATATTATACTTCTAATACAATAACCCTCCAAGGCAGGTAATTTCAAGGTCTATCCAGTTAGCCATACTGACTCCCATTCTTAGCCATAAAAGTGTTCTGGGGTAATTTATTTTTTTAATCTAATCTTCTACCAATGTATTAGTATAATTAAGCTATGCTGAATTAACAAGTTTATCCTAGAGTCTCAGTGGCTTAGCACAATAAAGTTTGGTTGTTGGCTGTTCTGGTAAAGTCCAGGCTTTCCTCCTGGGGTGACTCAGGGATCTAGGCTGCTTCTACCTTGTTCTACCATCTCACTGAATGGGAAGAAAGGAGCCACACCAACCCCTAAATGCTCTGGATCAAGAGTAACCCATCACTGAAACGCCTATTTCTATTTGTCAGGACCCAATCTTGAGACCCTACCTAATACAGCTGCAAGGGAAGCTGGGAAATGTAGAGAGCAGTTGACTATTGAGTGCGACACAGCCAGTGAATCCGGTGAAGTTAGCCAGGCATCCCAGGAGGGCCAGTGTATTTGTACGTGTGGAAAATTGGAGATAACCTCCTCAATTCCAGTGGGATTAATTCAACTGGCTGAGGTAGCTAGACCATCTGGTCATCTTTCGAGTCTTAGGGTTCCTGAACTTTCTCAGATATTGAAGAATACCTTGGGCAAAAATAAAGGAAAAAACAATAATGGCAGTAATAATAATAAATGCTTAATAATGATAACAACATCAGCAACAACAATAATAAGCCACTTCTCAGAGAGAGAAGAAGCTCCAGTTTGGGAGCACACATGTTTATATGATTATTGAAAAAGATATAACTTCTCTGGAAAGGCTGGGAGGGAGTGAAGGATCTTTTCCAATGGGCTCAAGGCCTGAGGTTCTTTTCCTGGGGTTCATACAGAAGCACACGGATGAGCTCCAAGCCTGAAAGTATTTGCAGAGTGTTATGTACATGTAAAAATGTGCATTTTCAGAGGGAGATAATCCACAGCTTTCGTAGAGTTTGTCAAGGGATTCACAATGCAGAAAAGGTTAAGATCCACTTTTCTAGATTAGGAATGAGACCTCTGGAGAAGCAGATATCAGAGGCTCTCAGGAAGCAGGGTGCACAGGATAGAAGAAACCCCTATTCATACCTGACTTACAGGACTTACACATCAATGCATTTACACACAAACGTAGAAATGAGAACTATTTCCTGGATGAATCGTTTTCCTTCTATAAAATTATTTTAAATTGGTGAATTTTGGCACTTTCACATTTTCAGGTCTTACTACCTTTATTTCTCAGGCAATACAAAAGGCATTAAAAACATATCCTTGGCTGTCTTAGGAGATGGCCTCCTTGCTATCTCTAATTCCTACTGTACATACTCAACAACACGAAGGGACCCCAAACGATGTGATCCTTGTCTATACCAGAAACCTCTGAAACCAAATTCTGGAGGCCAGTCTCCTCGTCTGCAAAACAATGATATTAATCCTTATGTACTTCACAAGAATGCATCAAGTTGTTTAATGTCCACCGTTGTGTTCTGGAATTTATTCATGACTATAATAAAATACAAACACTGTTAAATTAGAAAAGAATGTATCCTAGGGGAAAAAAGGAAATTTTAATTACATTTTACTTTGTAATCTACTATAATGAACAAGTCACATAACAAATGTGTCTATAAAATAACCCAATTAATTTTTCCATGAAGCTTTATGGAATCAGTTTAATTATTTGATCATCATACCTGCTCAACTCCGTAGCAACAGCCTGGATGAAACACATGTAGCTTTGCTTCTGGATGTCTCTCTTTCTCTCTTTTTAATTAAAACATTTTTTTAAAGAGAGTAATCTCTACACCCAACCAATGTGGGGCTGGAACGCACAACCCTGAGATCAAGAGTCACATGCTCTACCTACTAAGCCAGCCAGGTGCCTCCAGGTATCTCTTAAATAATTTTAATATAATTCAAAGTTTAATGAAATTGTTACCTTTCATTAAATCATACAGCAACTCACAGAGAAGTCTTGATGACTGATGAAGTTGCTGCTAACACATTTCTTGCAAAATATATTTTGATTTTTGTTTGTTTGTTTGTTTTTAGAGAGAGAGAGAGAAACAGAGAGGAAAAAGACACAGGGAGAGAGAGAGAGAGAATCTTAAGCAGAGTCCACACTCAGCACGGTCTCAATGTGGGGCTTGACACGGGACTCGATACCACAACCCTGGGATCAGGACCAGAGCTGAAATCAAGAGTCAGACAGATGTTCAACCCAATGAACCACTCAGGCACCCCACAACATATATTTTGAAGACAGAGACCTTCAACTGCTTTTTACTGAAAGCTAATGAGCAACACTTACTTTAGAAACCCAGTCTGAAAATGTCCTCCAGTTATTTCTCACCTCTTGAGAAATTTTCTGAGCACCTAGTAAAGTTCTCAGCTCCTTTATTTTTTTTAATATTATATTTATTTCTGAGAGAGACAGCATGAACAGGGGAGGGTCAGAGAGAGAGACACACACAGAATCCTAAACAGGCTCCAGGATCTGAGCTGGCTGTCAGCACAGAGCCTGATGCGGGGCTCAAACCCACGAACCACGAGATCGTGACCTGAGCCGAAGTCGGACACTTAACCAACTAAGCCACCCAGGTGCCCCATTCCTCAGCTCCTTTAAACTTTTTTTTTTAATTTTTTTTTATTTATGTTTTATTTATTTCTAGGAGAGAGAGAGAGAGACAGCGTGAGCAGGGGAGGGTCAGAGAGAGAGGGAGTCACAGACTCTGAAACAGGCTCCAGGCTCTGAGCTGGCAGTCAGCACAGAGCCCGACGTGGGGCTCGAACCCACGAACCGCGAGATCTTGACCTAAGCGAAAGTCGGACACTTAACCGACTAAGCCACCCAGGCGCCCCTCAGCTCCTTTAAACTTAAGGAGGAGCAAATAATATTTTCAATAAAACCTAGCAGCAGCCTCTGAGTTTCCCAGTTTTTATGTGACAATGGTCAAACACAGATCTTCGTTTGCTCTTTACGTCATGATGATTTCCCTATCAAGTTAGGCATATATTCCCGCCCGAAGATGTTGACTTCTCTTGACTCCCAGGCTCCCTGAAATCAGCTGTCCATCTTTGGGGCTGGGAGATTCTCAGATGGTGAAGATTTCTCTACTGTTTTTTCTAGCTCTTGTGTCTTCCAGAATGAGTAGCTTCCTTTGAGCTTCTGGTTTTGACTTGAGTGTATGTTGCAGAGAGTGAGATGCTCATTTTAAAGAAACCTGGCATTGTTCCCCACAGAGCTGCTGGACTGGCCTCATAATCCTCTCCACTCCCCACCCTGACAAGTAAGTCAGCTTCACATTGAACCTGAGTGGATAGTGATTTGGTTTGGATATTAGCAAAACAATGGCAAAGGGGCACCTCTGGGTCACTGCTTTTGAAGACATGATGAAATCATTTGTCTTTCTACCTTGACGCTCTCTAAGCTACAAGGGGTTCCAATTTTCAACTTGTAGCAGAAACCATAAGCCAAGGAAGCAAATAAGTATTTCCAAAAACTAGAAAAGAAACACTCTCTTTTTAACTTTTAACTTTCTTTCTTAGAAACCCATATGGAGAGGATTCAGTTTTTCTTTCTTTTTTTTTTATTTTTTATAGTTTATTTATTTTTGAGACAGAGAGACAGAGCATGAGTGGGGGAGGGGTAGAGAGAGGGAGACACAGAATCTGAAACAGCCTTCAGGCTCTGAGCTAGCTGTCAGCACAGAGCCCATCGCGGGGCTCGAACCCACGAACCATGAGATCTGACCTGAGCTGAAGTCGGACGCTTAACCAACTGAGCCACCCAGGTGCCCCTCAGTTTTTCTTTCTAAGTTGGCTACTGAAGACTGGGGAAGGTTTTTAGCAGCAGTATTAGGGTATGATTTCTTCAACACACCAAACTGGATTGGCTTTCAGGCTCCTCCCCAATACGCTGTTGAGGCACACTGAATTCTAAGGATTCAATCCAGGTTATTTGCTCTGCTGCTTTGGCTTCCCATCATTATCAAGATGGGTCAGATATAAGAAATCACAGCTATCAGGACTATTCCCTCTAAAAATTTGTGTGTGAGCTAAGGACATCAAAGTGTTCCAACACTGTCCAAATTAATATGGGCATTTCCCTCTTTAGCACAGGGATTACATTTCTGGAAATGGGAGAACTGAGTACAGAGTTCTTTTGGAGATGTTCCTCTAGTGTCCTGAGGTGGTAGAGTTCTCTTTACATCCCCTGAAGTTATGTCTCTATTAGTGATTTCTTCCAGCAATTAGTCATTCAACAGTTGATGAATCTTCCCAGGCTGTGGCATAGTTAGGACACCTTTCACAATGTCAAAGAGCTTACTCCATTCCCTGAGTGTCTGTTGATGCTTACACTTGCTTCCTGAACTCTTTCCCCAAAGGTGCCTCCAGTTCCCAAAAACCTCTTATTCGTGGTCGACATGATGTTCTTCTTTTATTTCTTTGTGGCAGGAGGAGCACCATCATCCACACATTTTATTAGCCATTATGGGTCAAAACTGTCTTCCAGGGCACAAATGGAATTACAGAAAAATAGGTCACAGAGAAGTAAACAACACACCACAGAAGTCACTCAGTTGAAGCAGCAGCTCCACGGCTCCCACCTGGGTCCAGGCCGCCATCATCTCTCCCTTGGATTATTGCACTAGTCTCCTAAGTCATCTTCTTGCACCATACTCCTTGCACCCACAGGCAGCCAGAGTGTTCCTTTAAAAACGTTAAGTCACGTCACTCCTCAGCTCCAGTGATTTCACTTTTACTAACAGTAAAACCTGAAATTGGCTTCACTTCCTTCAGGTCTGCCCTCAAATGTCACCTTAATCATGAAGCGTTTTCCAGCCACCCCACATAAAATAACAACTTTCTCATCCCCACCTCTGTACCACATGCCCAAATGCCCCTTTCCTGCCCTTTTCCACACCCATTATCACCTAATGTATATTTACTTACATATGTGTGGTAGATTATATTTTCCAAGATGGTCACAACAAGATTTCCCATGCCACATACTCTTCTTACAATGTAATATTTCTACTACTTCGAGAGATGTTTCCCACTGGCCTCAAATCAAGGGCAGCCTGTAATTGCGGTAGAAGTGATGCCTTGTGACCTCCGAGGCTAGTTCACAAAAAGCCATATGATCTCTACCTGCTTCTCATAAGGCACTCAATCTCGGAATTCAGCCACCGGACATGAGGAAACCCAGGCCACATGGAAAGGCCAAACAGCCAAACAGCTATTGGCCAGAAGACTGGCCCACAGCTATCACCAACTTCTAGATGTTTTAGGAAGCTTTTGAGATGACTTCAGCCCCAGCCACTGCATAAGAGTCCAAATGAGAACTGCTTAGCTTAATCACATCCCAGAAACATAAGAGATAATAGTAAAATTGTTGTTCTAAGCCACTAAGTTTTGGGGCTATTTGTTATTCAACAATAGATATTGGAACAATTTGTGTATATATTGTATGTCTCTCCTCACTAGAGTACAATTTTCATGAGTTCAGGGATTTTGTTTTCTTTTTTGATGTACTCCCAACACCTAGAACAGTGCCTGCATGTGTAAAGTACTCAATAAAAATGTGTTGAATAAGTGAATAGATGCATGGTGCATTTTCAGTATGGTGTGCTAACAGGTATTACATAATGTGTGGTGGATTATATTTTCCAAGAGGTCCGCAGGACTAGACCTCATTGGCAGAGAGCATTTGGCACTTCAGCATGGAAAAATACATTTCAACAAGAACATTTCATAGGCAAATAACATTATAATGAATTATAATTATTACAGGAAAGCATAACGTAGGATTTGAGCTTCATGTATAGAATTTGTCTTCTGGTGATTGATTCCATAATCCCATCAAGGGCTTTTCCAGATCAGGTCTGAAAAAGCTTCAGAAGTACTTTCAGAAGGATTATTGCTTTTTTTTCAATCCAAATAATAAAGTTCTTGCTGAAAATTATGAGTTCAATTTACTCACATGTTCTTGGTATGAAATGGGATGAAGTGGAATGAAAATGGGTGGCATCGTGTGCACACATTGAAATGCCTACTTCCATTCCTATTTTCAGTCTGGTGGTTTGAATGGAGTACACATATATTTTAAAAAATGAATAAATATGACTTCAAATCTCCCCAATCTCACACTTGGTAATTTGATTTACATTTGGCTTGGAGCAAATATTTGTGTATTGCTTAGAAAGCAACAACATCCTCACATATCTAAAGAGAATATTATAATATCATCGTCTCAGTAAGTAAAAAAGAACCAAATTTCTTAGCTACCTGGAAAAGAAGTTACTTTTTGTTTGGGGGTTAAATTCCAGATGGATGGTCTTGAATGGACTAATCAATCTCTTTGGGCCAATCCATCTCAGCCTCGATTGGAGCAAAAAGCACAGATGTGGAGTCTATGGTTTCTTAGAATCGAAGATCTCTGCTGAGTCTACTCACAGTGGTTTCAAAGCAGTTTCCATACATGAATTACTTTGGCAAGCAATCATGTGTTACTTCTTTCCAGAATCCAGAAGGGTTCAGGGCAAAAATAGCTTTTAAAAGTTATTCACCTAAGACTACTGCCATAAGCCTACTTGGCTTCATGTCTCTTGAGGAAGAGTGTGTGCCATTTTGCTGCCTTTGTTCCAATAAGTTGTTGGTGCCACTGGGCCTCACCATCTGGCCTGAGGCATGAGGTTCCTGTTTAGGTTAGGTACAAGTCTTGAGGGCAAAGTGGGGAGATTCCCAAAATTTCCTTGGAAAGTCCAGGCAAGTGAATCGGGAATATTTTATTTGGAATTCCCATTTTTCTCAGCAAAATTTAGATGTTGCTTCTGATACTAATTATTCATTATTTCATTTTCTAAAAAAAAATGTTTTTATTTATTTATTTATTTGCAGGCCCAGACAAACTTGACCAGAAAAGAAGCCCGGGCAGGGGTTAGGATGAGCTCATGACGTACCACGGGCTCCAACCAATTGGAAGGCCACGAGAGGGGGAGGGCGGAAGTGACGAGCCGTATCCCTCCGCGGGGCGAGAGGGTCGGTGGGGGGAGTCGGCGTCTCTCTCCCCCGCGCCAGCTCCCGTACACGGAGCCGCATTCCTTGGCCCCCCCACCCCCCTCCCTCGGGGCCCCCCCGCCCCCCTCGGGAAAAAAATCCACCCCAAATCACTCGAACCCGAGGGAGGTTTCCTTTCACCCTCGGGGAGACGAGCTCTCCACGGTTCCCTCTCAGCCGTCTCCCCCAAGCCCCCGTCCCCTCCCCTGCTCCCACCCCCTTCTCCCGGCGCCGGGTGCAAGGTCCCTTTAAGGCGACGGCGCCTTCCTCGGGTCAGACTACCGGCGGCGACGACCACGGGAGGTGAGTGAGCGAGCGGGCGAGCCTTCTCTCTCCCCACCCCCTTCTCCCGGGGGTTCCGTTATCTTTTCGCTCGGCGAGGCGCTCCGAGGCGAGACAATGAGAGGGGGATGGGGCTGGTGCGCGAGGGGTGGGGGCGGGGGCCCGGTGGCGCGCGCCCCCGCCCCCCGCGAGTGGCGGCGCGGCCCGCGGCGGAGGCGGCGGGCGTGGGGTGCGGCGCGCGAGCGCGAGAGTGAGTGCGTGCGCTCCGGGAGCCGCGGGAGCCGCGCGGCGGGCCAGGCCGGGCGGCCCCTGCCTGCCTGCCGGCCGCCCCCGCCCCCCGGCGTCTGCCGCGGCGCGCGCGCGCGCGCGCACTCGCGCCCCACGGCCCCGCACACAGCCGACGTCCACACGCACGCCCGGCGCTAGGCGTCTCGGAGGAGTGGGCGGGCGCGGGCGGTGGCCCGCGGGGAAGGGGGCGGGGGCGCGGGCGGCTGCGAGACGGCGGGGCGCGGCGGGAGGGGCAGGCGAGGGGGCGAGGCCGCGCCGGGGTGAAGTCCCGGGGGGTCGGGTAGCGCTCGGTTCTCCCGCCGAGTCCCCGCCGGCGAAGGAGTGGGGCACCCTTTTTGAGCGCGAGCTGGAAAATGAGTGATCGCTGTGCCGCTCCCTTGTGTTATGTAATCGCCGCTCGGTCCAGTGGTGCATCCTAAGCTGTCGTGCACTGCAGTTAGTTTGCAAAGTCTTCTCCCTCGGACCTAAGATATTTTTGCGATGGCGCCGTGATTTATAAAATGGGATGGGGCGGAATATCTTTATTTCTGGGGTTTATATCCTGCCGCGGTGGGCGCCATGTTTATCCCGGGGACTATTTTTTTCTAGATTCTCAGCATCTCCTGGAAAGAGTGATGTCGTTGACCCACCTGCTCTCCTTTTTTTTTTTTTTCTTTTCCTGCGAGTTGCCCAGATTACCCCCGTCAGACGCGGGATTCCCCTAAACTGCTAATAACACTGGACGTCTCTCTCCTCACTTCTTTGGGCATTCTTGGCTCAGATAAAGGTGGAGCTGAGAAGAGCCTTGGAAGTCGGTTAGCCCAATCTCGTTTTCGAGATGGAAATTGGGAGACGGTTGTACTATCTCAGAACATCCGCTTTCTTGGTGGAGATTGGGGCCTAGCCTTCTACACTGTTTTGGACACTTCCCACCGCAGCCCAAACCCCCCGCAGACATGGAGTTGTACTTTCAAAGGATTCCCGTCTAGGTAGAGGGGAAACCGCGGCCGGGGCGGGGGCGCTGCTTCTTGATAAACCAACGTCCTGACCGTGAGTTGCTTTTGGGCCTGGAAATTGGAGTCTGAATTCGAACTGGTTTGCACACTTGTTAAGGATACATAAGAAGTGCCTTGGAGATGGCTGAAAGTGCTGTTTTTTGGGGGGCCTCATGCCCAAGTCTCTTTGGGCCGGATGGGGGGGGGTGCCACCTTGTCTACATTTTTAACCCGCACTCCTTTAGCTGAGGCTGATTAAGGCAATTACCACATGGAGAATTTTCGTTTAGCATAAAGGTGCTAATAATATAATCTTAAAACAATTAAATGGCAATTTATGCTCTTGATTTCCTTCCCTTTTCTTATGGCTATAACATACCGACCACATCGGAGTTTGAGAACTGAAGAGTTTGAAAACTAACAGAATGGAGACTCGGGATGTGGGATGAACAGGGTTTTGTTATTTTCCACCCCCACCTTAAACCGGTGGTATAATCTAGGAAAGCAGGTCGCAAAGTGTGGCCAGCGGTCTCTGGGGATCCTTGAGACCCTTTCAGGGGAGCTGAGAGGGCGTAACTATTTTTAAAATAGGGAATACGAAAATGCTGTTTATACTCTTTCAGTGACATTTGCACTGATTGTTTAAAAGCAAAGCTGATAAAACGGCCGGTGGTGCCTTAGCGCAAAGCGAGACAGTTGCATGAAACTCCGTGTGAGCATGTCCTTGATGAAGCAGTAAAAATGATTTATTAATTGGGACACCTGAGTGGTTCAGTCAGTTAAGTGTTGGGCTCTTGATTTCCACTCAGGTCATGATCCCATCCTTGGTGTGAAGGAGCCTGCCTGGGACTCTGCGCAGACAGCGGGGATGCCGCCCTCTCTGTTTGCCCCTCCCCCGCAGGCGCTCTCTCTCTAAATAAATTTTTAAAATCTCAGTCCTGAGTCAATGTCCTTTCAGTTTTTTAAGAATCTGTGACTGAAAGAATGCATAAAGCACTCTTGCTGCCTAAGGAAGTATGATCTTCATAAGGAAAAGCAGTTGTGAGATTGAGTTATGAGCTGCTGGTTTCAAGGAACAGCATTTTTACTTGAAAGAGCGACTTGACTAGATTTTTTTTTCACACTTTAACGTTTGGACGTTTGGTAGTGTTTTTGTTTGTTTGTTTGTTTGTTTTTTAGAGAGCAAGCATGAGCAGGGTAGTGGGACAGAGGGGGAGAGAGAGAATCTTAAGCAGGCTCCATGCTCTCAGCACAGAGCCTGATATGGGGCTCCATCTCACGACCCTGGAGTCATGACCTGAGCCAAAATCAAGAGTTCGGCTCTCAACCAACTGAGCCACCCAGGTGCCCCTGGCAGATAATTTCTGAAAGTGAAGTGAGCCTGTCACTTCAAGAAAACCATTGACAGTATTTGTTACCCACAATAAAATTTTGAGCGTGAAAGTAAGAATATGTTAAAAGTTAACATCTTGTGTGTGTACTCTCTTTCTCTCTCTCAAAATAAACTTTAGAAAGAAGTTGACATCTCAGGTTTGAGAGCTTCCCAGCACTTAAAAAACTTTTTTATAACATCAGTGTTAATGACTGTGATATTTAAGTATTTCTTAAATTGTATTTATGTTTATATTTGGAACACGGACATTTCAGTAAATTTGTATTTTGCAAGTGACCAATGCATGATGTTTCAAAATATCATGGATAAATGATCCTTTCAAAATGCAAGGTACACCAGTGGATTTTAATGTAAGAAAGTACAAAAAGTGGGTTGATAGGGATTCCGATTCCAAGATGCAACTATTCTTTAAGAAACTACCATTTGTTTGAGTTTTAGCATTGTGTCAATATACACAGCTATCTGAAAAGGTTTTTAGAATACTTCTCTTTTTTCTGAGACCTATGTGAGGCTAGATGGTCATATACTTAACCAAAACAACATACAGCAACAGACTGAATGCATATGCAGCTATGAGAATCCAGCTGCCTTCTATTAACCTATACCTAGATGACTGGCAAATATGTAAAACAATACTGCTTTTCTAATTCTTTTGGGGGGAAATGGTAACTTTTAGTTGAAAATGTCATTTATATTAACTTGGGATGGTTTGTTAATGTTAATCACGTTGATAAGTATTTCTTTTGTTTTAAGGCCTTTATATGGTAAATATCAAAAGATAGAATCCCCATAAGTAAAAACTTTTTGAAGTCCTTAATAATTTTAAGAATGTAAAGGGGTCCTGAAAAACCAAAACATTTGAGAATCACTGGGCGCTGTCCTGTGCTTCTGCTTCTGAGATCATCCAAATCTGCCTAAATTTAAGAATATCTGGAGAATTTACAAGTGTTAGTTGGAGTTAGTAATGGAAGAGGCAGTGGCTTGGGGGAGAATTCTAGAGAAAAACGTTGATTTGAGTCATGGTGTGTTATCTACTAACTTTAACCTTGGGCAAGTTACTTAATCTCTCTAAACCTTTTAAATCTCATCTTTAGAATGTAGTACTTAGGACATGTAATAGTGAGAATTCATTGAGAATGATGAGTGTAAAGTACAAAATAATGCCTGGCATTATACTAAAATATATTCCAGGTAATGTTTCAGTCTTTATTCTACATACAAGTAAAAACCTTGGGTTGCGAGTAACTTGTTCTGTGAGTGTTCCGCAAGACGAGCAAACATTTCAACTTGATAAACTAGCGATGTCTTGCAATACAAGTAGTACGTGACGCTGAACATCACATGATCACAACTGAGCCAGTGGTGGTTCTCTCTCTCTCTCTCTCTCCCCCCCTACGGGATTGTGGGTGATCATCTCCCATGCTCGGATGCTTGGTCTCAGGCCGCAGCAGCTAGCAGAAATCAGTGATTTTTCCGAACGTTGGAAGGTGCCCACAAGTGGCACTAGTGTATGTTTTGTCCCTTCAGAGCACCTGTGGACAGACCTTTGCTTTTCCATACAAGAGTAAGCTTAGGAATGCTTTGCTTCATTCTAGGTCAGGCTGCCTGCAGATATAGACCCTTACCTCTGCTGCCTTATTGCCAGTTACATTAAATACAGTAACAAGAGTTAATTAATACTGTACTGTAGTCAACATCTGTGCAAGCGTGTGCAATGGCCCCCATGCAGAAAAAGGTTGAAAAGAAAAGCGGTAAGAAGAAGGAAATGATTACAGTGGAAGTTAAGAAGGAAATCATCAAGAAGTATGAACGAGGTATGCGAGTGGCTGAAATTGCAAGATTTTATAAGAAGTCTACATCAACCATTTGTACAATATTAAAGAAGAAAGAAGAAATAAGGGGGCTAGATCCAGCAAAAGGAGTCACGAGAATATCAAAGCAACGGCCACGTGTTCTGGAAGATGTGGAAAAGTTGCTTCTGGTTTGGATAAACGAGAAGCAACTAGCAGGTGATACTGTGACCGAGAACTTAGTCTGCGAGAAGGCAAAGACCTTGTACACCGATCTCATAAGTAAACTGCCAGGTACGTCAACAGAAAAAGAAGAAGGCTTCAAGGCAAGCAGGGGATGGTTTGACAACTTTAAGAGGAGAAGTGGCATCCGTAGTGTGGCAAGGCACGGAGAAGCTGCAAGTTTGGATGCTAAGGCAGCTGAGGCATTCGCTACTGAGTTCCAGAAGCTCATGGTTTCCGAGTGTTACCTGCCAGAACAAGTTTTTAACTGCGATGAGACGAGGCTTTTTTGGAAAAAGATGCCAAAGAGGACTTACATTACAGAAGAAGAGAACGTAGTGCCTGGTCACAAACCCATGAAAGACCATCTCACCCTCTTGTTTTGTGCTAACGCAAGCGGGGATTTTAAAGTCAAGCCCCTGCTTGTGTATCATGCTGAGAATCCACGAGCCTTCAAGAAATGCAAGGTGCAGAAGAGCCAGTTAAACGTCATGTGGAGGTCCAACAGCAAGGCGTGGGTCACTCGTATCTTGTTCATTGAGTGGATCAATGAGGCCTTCTGTCCTGAAGTGAAGAGATACCTTTTAGGAAAGAATCTGCCACTCAGAGCCTTGCTGGTGATGGATAATGCTCCTGCTCATCCTCCAGGCTTTGAGGATGACTTACTGGAGGAATTCAAGTTCATTAAGGTCAAGTTCCTTCCTCCCAGCACCACTCCGATCCTCCAGCCCATGGATCAGCAGGTCATTTCAAACTTTAAAAAGCTTTACATCAAAGCACTATTTCAGCACTGCTTTGAGGTGACCAAAGGAACAAACCTTACCCTACGAGAATTTTGGAAAAATCATTTCCACATTGTCAGCTGCCTCAAGATCATTGATAAAGCCTGGGATGGGGTCACCAAGAGAACCCTCTTTTCTGCTTTGAGAAATTTGTGGCCTGATTGTGTTCTTGGTCATGATTTAGAGGGGCTTGCTCATGAACAAGAGGCGCCAGTTGTGGATGAAATTGTGTCCTTGGGGAAGACCATGGGACTGGAGGTGAATGAGGATGACATCCAGGAGCTGGTGGAGGATCATGGCCAGGAGCTCACCACCGATGAACTGATGGATCTGCATCGAGAGCTACAGCAAGAGGTTATCGAGACCTCCTCTGCAGAGGGAGAGGAGAAAAAGGCGGAGGAATCCCTCACTTCAAAGGAGATTAGGGAGATGTGTAAAATGTGGGAAACAGTGCAAAATTTTGTAGAAAAGCACCACCTGAATAAGGCTGTAGCCGTGCAAGCGATGAATCTATTTAATGACAATGCAATGTCACATTTCCGCGAAATCCTCAAAAGGAGGCAAAAGTAAGTGTCGTTGGATAGGTTTCTTGTTAAAGTTGCACCAAAAGAAAAAGATTCCATTGAGCCAATAGATAGCAGTGATTCGTTAGTGATAGTGAAAGTCGTCCTACACAATAACTCTCCTCTCTCTTGTCTCCCTCACACCAGCCACGAAGGTTTTCCAAGGTAAGTGCAGTTGAATTTGTTTATTTTTTTTGTATTTTGTAATTTCTTTATTATATTGCAATATTATTATCATTTTTATATGAGTACTTTTGGGTGTGTAATGAATCATTGGAGTTTCTACTATTTCTTATGGGGAAAGTCGCTTTGATAACACAAATGCTTTGGATTACAAGTGTGTTCCCAGAACAAATTTTGCTCGCAAACCAAGGTTTTACTGTATGTCTTTTTGTTGAGGGTAGAGATTTCTTCCCCCCCCCTTATTTTTTTTAATGTTTGTTTATTTTGGGAGGTGGGGAGCGCAAGCAGGGGAGAGGCAGAGAGAGACAGATAGACAGACATGGAGACACAGAATCCCAAGCACACTCCAGGCTCTGAGCTGTAAGCACAGAGCCTGATGTGGGGCTTGAACTCACGAGCTGTGAAATCATGACCTGAGCATAAAGTTGGATGCTTAACCTACTGAGACACCCAGGTATTCCAGACTTTTTTTTTTTTTTTTTTTTAAGTTATTTATTTTGAGAGGCAGAGAGACAATCAATTCCAAGCAAACTCCAGGCTGATGGCCTGGGGTCTTGATCCAGTGAACCTTGAGATTGTGGCCTTAGTTGAATTCAAGAGTTGGACTTAACCTGACTTAACCAACTGAACCACCCAGGCGCCCTGAGGGTGGTGATTTCTGATTTAAATTACAAACCCTAGAGCTGTTTGGTCCCTTTTTCATATCTGTGTGTTAAGACTTTGATAGAATCTTGGCATTCTGGCTTATGATATTAAAGCCATATCCACAAAAAACATTTTTATATGTTACTTGGGAGGAGAAATGGAAACGGACTAACATATTACCAGTGTTTAGCAGAGTTAAAGGAAATCAAGGGAGTAGAAATGGAATATAGGCCACATGACAATTGTCAGTGAAGAAAAGCTCTTGTTGGGAAAGGACCCCTGAATATTGAACCCTTTAAAAATAGGGAACTTAACTGCTAAGTTTATTTGTGGTTTTAGTAAAGAACACATAACTCTTATCTGGGTGCTTCTTGATAGATTTGCTGCCTATTAGATTATTAACACTGTTTAGAGACATATCATGAATATTTGAGGTTCTACAACTGTTGGATTCTGTAAGGGACGGAACCGGTCACGCAGAAGACTGGGTAAATAAGAGCTTCTTACACGTTTAACAGTAATTAGTTTTACAGCCGTTTTAAGTAGTCAGCGCTATAGGTTTTCTAGAATTAATCTTTTTTAAAGACAAAAATTGAGATAATTTGAAAACAAATGCCAATTGTTTTGAGGATTATGATTTCTTACGCTAGAGTAAGAGGGTATATTCTTAAATATTTTTGTTTTGTGATGTTTGTTTATTTTTGAGAGAGAGTCCGCGCGCATGCACACATACTTGGAACAGGGGCAGAGAGAGAGGGAGACACAGAATCTGAGGCAGGCTCCAGGCTCTGAGCTAGCTGTCAGCACAGAGCCCAACTGCAGGCTCAAATCACGAATGAGCTGTGAGATCATGACCTGAGCCAAAATCGGACGCTCAAGCAACTGAGCCAGCCAGATTTTTTTGGTAATGTTTATTTTGAGAGAGAGAGAGAGAGAATGAGTGAGAAAGGGGCAAAGAGAATCCCAAGCAGCCTCAGGTTGAGCCCAACTGGCCCCAGGTACCATGAGATCATGACCTCAGTGGAAATCAGGTGTCGGATGCTTAAGTAGTTGAGTCACCCAGGCACCCCTTGTTGCTTTTAAATAACAGGTTATTTGTAAAGCTTTCTCTTTGTATCTTGCTTTTCAATTATGTAGACTTTTACTGGTTAGCTAGGACCTGAGTATAGTTACCATATTTGCCAGTGCTTAAGATACAGTTCACTTCTCCCTAGAAATGTATATCTGGTATATCCATATTATGGATGGGAAGATGAATGCCTAAGACTTCAAAGGCTGTGAGAATTGTTAATAGTCCTGTGTGAGCTGCAGTATTGAATAAAGCCTACTGAGAATACAAAAACTATATTGTCAATACAATTACTGCTATAAAGTCCAGAAACTAAATAGGTCACTAAGATGTCACATAATGGGTTGGATTAATGGAAGATGGTAGCACCTCCTTGGCAGCCTACATAATCCACCTTAGATTCATTTTTTTTCTAACATTATTTAATTATCACATACATTTTAAGAAACATATATGCAACCTGTGTGAAAAGTGTTCCTAGAAATAAGAACAAGTTAAATAGAAAATTCAATCAACACGACTACTAGTTTGATTTAGTAAATGGCAAAAAGATGACAAGAATGTGGTAGTGCAAAAATATCACAACCAAAATATGAATAGGTAGGGGCACCTGGGTAGCTCAGTCAGCTAAGCGTCTGACTTCAGCTCAGGTCAGATCTCACGGTTCGTGGGTTCGAGCCCCACATCAGGCTCTATGTCAGCTCTGTGCTGACAGCTCAGAGCCTGGAGCCTGTTTTGGATTCTGTGTCTCCCTCCCTCTCTGTCCTTCCCACCTCATGCTCTGTCTCAAAAATAAATGAACTATCAAAGAAATATCTGAATAGGTAGTTTTTATGCCCAACTTTTAAAAAATTTCAGCTTTATTGAAGCACAATTGCCAAAATGTAACATTTTTAAAGTACACATTATGGTGATTTCATGTACATTGTGAAAGGATTACCTCCATCTAGTTAATGAACACATTTATCACCTCGCATTTATTTTCTGTGTGAGAAAATTTAAGTTCTATTTAGCAAATTTCAGTTGTATGGTACAGTGTTCTCAATTATAGTCTTCATGTTTTACATTAGATTGTCAGCCCTTATTTATCTGATTCCCCTCAACTTTGTATTAAGAAAACTTAATGCATGGGAAAGAATACAAGGAGTATCAACAGTGAACCAGTTACCTAGACACAATGATTTTTTAACATACTAATGTCTATAAGGAAGCACTAAAATATGCATATGTTTGCTAAACCACTTGAAAGTCAGACATTTTCACTAAATATTTCGTGCATTTGCTAAGAATAAATACATTCTTCTATGTAATTCTAATATAACTGTTCTTTTTAATAAAATTTAAAAAATAATTCCTAGGTTGGGAGGGACCTGAGAGGGTGGGGAAGGGACAGAATGAGAAGGAGACAGAATCCCAAGTAGGCTCTGCAGCTCTGTCAGTGCAGATCCTGATGCAGGGCTCAAACTCACGAACCCTGAGATCATGACCTGAGTCGAAATCAAGGGTCCGACGTTTAACTGACTGAGCCACTTGAGCGCCCCATCTTTTTTTTTTTTTTAAAGAATATACTTCTTTTGATGAGCACTGAGTAATGAGTAGGATTGTTGAATCATTTTGCTGTAGACCTAAATTTAACATTGTATGTTAACTATACTGGAAATGAAATTTAAAATATTTTTTAAATTAGGGTCGCCTGGGTGGCTCAGTTGGTTAAGCATCCGACTTCGACTCGGGTCATGATCTCACGGTTCATGGGTTCAAGCCCCGCGTCAGGCTCTGTGCTGAGAGCTAACTCAGAACCTGGAGCCTGCTTTGGATTCTGTGTCTCCCTCTCTCTCTGACCCTCTACTGCTCACTCTGTCTCTCCCTCAGGGGAAAAAAAATTAAAATATATATATATATATACTTTAAAAAAAATAAAAATTTTTTAAATTTAAAAATAAAAAGTAATTCCCAAATGTTATGTAGTTTATATATTCAAATGTTTCATTTGTTCCCCAAATGTCATTTATACTTTTTATATGAACTGAAATCCAGTAAAGGTTCAAATGTTGCATTTTGTTATGACTCTTTAGTTTCTTTTTTATTTACTTTTTTATTTTAGAGAGAGAGAGCTCAGAGAGCATGCAGATGCAGGTGGGGGGAGAGGAGCAGAGAGAGAGAGAGAGAGAGAGAGAGAGAGAGAGAGAGAATCTCAAGCAGGCTCCGTGCTTAGTGTGAAGCTTGATATGGGCCTGATCCCACAACTCTGGGATCATGATCTGAGCGAAAATCAAGAGTTGGACACTCAACCAACTGAGGTACCCAGGTGCCCCAACCCCTAGTTTCTTTTAATTTAGTTTGGTGTGTGTGTATCACATTTTTGAAGAGAAGATGGTACTAGTTTTACAGAATGTTCTCTATTCTGCATTTGTCTGATCATTTCTTTATAGAACGTCCCACCTTCTGGATTTACCTCATTATTTCCTTTTGGTGCTGCTTAACTTACTCCTCTACTGCTGTGTTTCCTACAAACTGCAAGTTAAATTTAAATGCTTGATTTGTTTTTTTGTTTTTGTTTTTAATGTTTATTTTTCATTTTAGAGAGAGTGAGCGAGTACAAGTAGGGGAGAGGCAGAGAGAGAGGGAGATACAGAATCCGAAGCAGGCTCTATGTTCTGTACTGTTAGCAGAGAGCCCAATGCAGAGCTTGAACCCAGAAACCAACCGTGAGACCATGACCTGAGCTGAAGTCAGATGCTCAACCGACTGAGCCCCCCAGGTGCACCTTGATTTGATTAAGATTAACCTCGATTGTCAGTGGCTTGTTTGCTGTGTGCACCAGTTGGTGACAGGCAGACTCTGGATTATTGGCTAACATTTTTGTGTTTAAACTTAAGGACTTGTCATAACCTTTGGTGTTTGAGATACAGAGCTACCTTTGTAACTTACAGTTCAAATACAACAATAAGACTTTGAGAAAGAATGCAGAAGTAGGTTTACTTCCTGTCATTTTGGTTCACTGCCCTCTGGGAAAATGATTTGGAAGTTGAACTTGCAAGAAGGGTAGATATATTTAGCAGAAGCAACCCATAGAGGAATTGTAAAGGGGTCAAAACCAGAAATTTAGAAATGGAGATTAGGGGCACCTGGTGGCTCCGTTGGTTAAGCGTCCAACTCTTGATTTCAGCTCAGATCGCGATCTCATGTTTCGTGAGGTGATTATAAGGTTTGTTTCACCTTATAATCATCTACCTGTGAAACTTGATTTTATCTTCATATTCATCTGACCACTTCTGTACCATTCTTTCCTTGCCCAAGTACCTAATTTCTCCTCAAAACAGGAGCATTATGATGTCAATCCTTTAAAATTAAGGTTCCTATCAATTTTGTTGGTTACTATTGGTATGTTATTGTCACTGTTGACTAGTGAATAATTTTTGTGGCTATAACCTCCCAAAGTCCTTTAACCTTTAATTTCCATTTCCTTTTTTTTTTTTTTTAAGATGTTTGTTTTTTTATTTTGAGAGAGAGAGAGAGCAAGTTGGGGAAGGAGTGGAGGGAGAGATGGAGAACCTTAAGCAGGTTCCACGCTCAGCATGGAACTGGATGTAGGTCTTGATTCCATGCCCCTGAGATCATGACTTGAGCTGAAATCAAGACTCAGATGTTCAACCGAGTCACCCAGGTGCCCAAGAAATGATAGCTCTTTATGCATTGAATGTGGAATGATAGCTTTTAAAAATTTTTCCCCTCGGGACACCTGGGTGGCTCAGTCCGTTAAGTGTTCGACTTTGGCTCAGGTCATCACCTCATGGTTCGTGAGTTCGAGCCTCACATTGGGCTCTTCACTCTGAGCACAGAGCCCACTTCAGATCCTGTCTTCCTGTCTTTCTGCCCCTCCTGTTTGCACATGCTCCCTCTTTTTCTCTCTCTCCCCCCCCTTCAAAAATAAAAATACACAAAAAATTTTCCATTTCAGAGCATGGTTTCCATTTGATCAGGGCTTCTTCATCTTGGCCCTGTAGATGTTTCTGAGCAGAGAAGCCCCTGACCTGTGTACTGTAGGGTGAATTTCAGTAGCGCCTCTAGCCACTAGATAGATGCCAGTGGCAGTCCTCCCCAACCCTGCCTGTAGTTAGGGCTACCAAAAATGTCTCCAGACACTGCCAAATGTCTTCTGGAGGGCAAATAGTCCCCATTTTTGAGTATCCCTGAGCTGGATAACACCCACTGGCCTGTATGAAGATTCCTTAATAATGTCCTTTATGAATTGGTTTCCATTTAGCCTGTGTACACCTGTTGAACCCAATGTCTTCCACAGTAGGCCTGCCGCACTGCTTGTGCTGTGCCTGGTAGATGCTGGAGGGCAGAGGGATAGGATGAAATTTTTTTCTCTCTCTTGGAAGTTTTATTGATGGGAGAAATAAGCTCTTTGTTTATAAGTCAGGTTGTAGGCCTTTTGCTTTATCTAACCCCCTACCCCTTTCTACCTTGGAAAGGAACCTTGCTAGCTATATAAGCTTATATGCCGTGGATAAAGTTTTTGTTAGGAATAGTTAAAAAAATTTGGTACCTTTGAGGTGATCTGTCTTTATGTTGGGCATTCAAGAAAAGATGGTCTTTAGGGGCACCTGGGTGCCTCAGCAGTTAAGTGTCCGACTCGATTTTTGGCTCAGCTCATAATCTCACAAGTTCATGAGATCAAGCCCTACACCTGGCTCTGTGCTGACTGCACAGAGCCTGCCTGAGATTCTCTGTCTCCATCTTTCTCTAGCCATTCCCTACTTGAATACCTGCTATCTCTCAAAATAAATAAACACTAAAAAAATGACTGTCTTTCAAAAGACACTTGCTAAAGGACTTGATTAAACCAAATGTATCCTCTTTGTTAACCTATGATTGTCTTTAAACATTTTTAACAGTTGACCCTCGAACTATGTGGAAGCGGGGAGGGGTTAGGGATATTAACAGCCCGATAACCCTCCTCGTCAAAAATCTACGTATAACTTTTGACTTCCCAAGAACTTAACTAATAGCAGGAACTGGGAGAGATCACTTTTTACTCTGATACACAAATTACTGGAGAGACCAACTGCTCAAGTGGTGTTTTAAGGGGACATTGAGATACTCACAACACTTGAGTTACTGCAATAGCAGTAGGAGGTGGCTACGGAATTATTATAGGAGTACAGTAGATACTATTTCATGCAGTTATCTACTACTGCAGACTTGTTTACATTTCTCTATTACAAATGCCAGCACGTACAGTCGGTAGGTGTGTACGTTTTGATAAATTTTGCCTTTTTATAATTTGTGTATATTTTATGGTAGTAAATGATAAGCAGGTATTTAAGATATTTTATGTATTAGAGACATAGCTACCTTTTTCTTAATTTTTTTTTTTTATGTTTCTAGGCTACCCAGTTCTTCTGAGTTTTTTCAAATTGTTACAAATCTCCAAACTTTTCCAATACATTTGTTGAAAAAAAAAATCTGTAAGTAGACTCAAATCCATGTTGTTCAAGGGTCAACTGTATATGCAAATTCTGCCCTTCAGGGAAATGATCCAGGCTTCTTGTTAGGGGAAAGGAAAGGGGTTTGGAATAGAGAAAGAGTGGAAGTAATAAGATTAATGAGAATTTTTTTGCTCAGTAAATATGTTACAAGACTGAAAAATCTCAAGAAAGAATTCCAGGAGAAAATATAGTTTTGTTTTTTAGTTTCTAAAACATGTACTTTGTGGATGTGAAACTTTCTGCCAAATGCCATTGGGAGTGAGATTGAAGATAGCTAACTAATAATTGGGGGTTGGTATGAAGATTTATCTTTTTAAATGTTTATTCATTCTGAGAGTAGGGGAGAGAGTCCAGAGCAGGCTCCATATTTAGCTCAGCACAGATTCTGGGGCTTGATCCCACTAACTGTGAGACCATGACCTTAGCTGAAGTTAAGAGTCTGATGTTCAAACAGCTCAGCCACCACGGTGCCCCTGGAGATAATTTTATATTTAATTTGTTTTCATTTTTTTGAGAGAGAGAGAGCAAGCAGGGAAGGGCAGAGAGAAGGGGAGAGAGAATCCCAAGCAGCCTCCACCTGTCCGTGCAGAGCCAGATGTGGGGCTTGAACTCATGAACTATGATATCATGACCTGAGCCAAAATCTAGAGTTGGACCCTTAACTGACTGAGTCACCCAGGTGCCCCTAATTTTATATTAAAAGTGAGCTAAGGGGTATCTTGCTGGCTCAGTTGGAAGAACATGCAACTCTTGATCTTGGGGATTGTGAGCTTGAGCCCCACATCAGGCCCTCTGCTGTCAGCACAGAGCCTGCTTTGGATCCTCTGTTCCCCTTCTCTCTGCCCCTCCCTCACTCATTCTCTAAATAAATAAATAAATAAATAAATAAACTTTAAAAAAAAAGTCTTTTGAAAAATAAAATGAAGGGGCGCCTGGGTGGCTTAGTCGGTTAAGCGTCCGACTTTCACTTAGGTCATGATCTCGCGGTTCTTGGGTTCGAGCCCCGCGTCGGGCTCTGTGCTAACAGCCAGCTCAGAGCCTGGAGCCTGTTTCAGATTCTGCGTCTCCCTCTCTCTCTGACCCTCCCCTGCTCGCGCTGTCTCTCTCTCTCCTAGAAATAAATAAAACATTAAAAAAAAAAAAATTTAAANCTGACCCTCCCCTGCTCGCGCTGTCTCTCTCTCTCCTAGAAATAAATAAAACATTAAAAAAAAAAAAATTTAAAAAAAAAAAAAAAAAAAAGAAAAATAAAATGAAGAGAAAGGTCCCTAGCCTCTAACTGTAGTCTTGGAACACCACTCCCTACCAATAGGAATCAGAGCTCCTTAAAGAAATGGCATATTCTGGGTCTGGGGAAGGACATACATGAGATGAGCCTGGAGCGTGTTCTCTCAGATAGCAAGGGGTTTATTAGACACTAAGGTGTCAGAAGGGCTCGGGGCCCAACTGAAGATGTTCCACTGGCCAAAATAGGACACTTTTGAGTATCAATAAAGATAACTGCAGTGCACCAAAACACATAAATTATGTTTAAAATATGACATCATAATGATAGCTTAAGAACAAGCTTATTGTTCACTTTGATGAAATAGGATTGAATCATTATTTTAAAAACAGGTAAATAAAGGGGAAAAAATCAAGCAAGATAGAAGGAATCAAGACTTTACTATATGAACTGCACCATGGGTAACCAAATAATATATATATTTTGGCTTTTTTTTTTTTTAAGTTTATTTTAAGAGCACGACCCCAAGTTGGGGAGGGGCAGAGAGAGGGTGGGGAACAGAGGATCCAAAGCCAGTTCTGTGCCGGCAGCTGGAATTCACAAATGCTGAGACCATGACCTGAGCTAAAATCAAGAGTCAGATGCTCTACCAACTGAGCCACCCAGGTGCCCCTACTTCTATTTTTTTTAAATAGAAGTGTTCTGGTAAATGAAGGAAGGGTAGGTTTAGAGTGACTAGACCCAGCACCAGCACGCCCCCAGATGGAAGAGGACGCCACCCTTATGAGTGGTCTTGTGGGGAAAGTTCACCCTGCGTCTAATTGTGCCACTTGATCCACCTGTCCCATTTCAAGATCCCCAGGGGACAGAGGCATGTAGTAAACACTAGGGGTATGTGGTCAGCAGTAGCCGGCTTGTAGAAACTACAAGAGGTGAGCTGGTTCTTCAACAAATAGATTGCAAGGGAGAAAAAAAAGATGAAGGTCTGTAAATTAAAAGACTTAAACTTATCAAACAATCATAATATATGGACCTTATTTGGATCCTAATTCAAACACACTTTTAAAAGTATGGTATTTGAGAGAGTTTGAAATTTGAATGTTGACTAAGTGATATTAAGAGACTATCAATTCTTAGGCATGTAATGCTACTATATTTTTTCTTTTGTTATATTTTTCAGGTCCTTATGTTTTAGAGGTTAACGCCAAAATGTTTATGAATAATGTAGAGAGTAGCTTCAGAATAATATGAAGGAGGGAGGCATAGATAAAACAACAATTTTGGGTTGATAATTTTTAAAGGTGGGTGATAGATACATCTCTACTTTTGTATTTAATTAGAACTTATATCTCATTTAAAAGTGGAAAAGAGGGGTGCCTGGGTGGCTTAGTCGGTTAAGCAACCGACTTTCGCTTAGGTCATGATCTCGCGGTTCGTGGGTTCGAGTCCCCGCGTCGGGCTCTGTGCTGACTGCCAGCTCAGAGCCTGGAGCCTGTTTCGGAGTCTGTATCTCCCTCTCTCTCTGACCCTCCCCTGCTCACGCTGTCTCTCTCTCTCCTAGAAATAAATAAAAAAAATTTAAAAGTGGAAAAGAATCACAGTCGTCTTGATTCAGAGACTCACAATTGTAATATGATGAAAGTTTGCCCCTTCACTTGGTTTTCATGTGATTCTCAAATTTGTTGTCCATCCCACATTTTCCTCTTGATGTGGCACTGTGTTCCCAAGTGCTGGCCTTTATTTTCTGAAAGTCACATTTTTGCCTGGCAGTTTTTCATAAGAAATTAAAATGCCCCTAAATTGGGCAAGGATTGAATTTCAACATGTTTGTTTGTTACTGTGAGAAGTATCCAAGTCTGAATACACTTAGAGCAAAGCAATAGAGAATAGAAGAAGGAAACAATTCAGTTTTTTTTTTTTTTGCCTTGTGAGAAGTTAAGTTAAAGATTTGGTGTGGAAAGAAGTTAAACGTGAGTAGGATGATAGTTTGGGAAGATGTACATTGCAGTACTGGGTATTTAGTAATTCCTGTCGCCTTTTATCAAAAATAGTTGAGAGATGACTGATGACATACTGTATGCCATGGATTGCTTGAAAAGCCACAGAGAATTACCATGTTTCTTTCATGAGCATGTTGATAAAGATATTAAGCATAGCATTTCTTCATATTAATGAAGATTTCTTTTTGATAGCTGGAAAACTACAAGCAGTGTGCTAAATTTGCATTTTTCAAGTTTGTGAAGTATTTCATTTAGGTTGATACCTCTGTTGTGGTATGGCCTATCTTTTCAACGTAATTAGTGTTTTGAAGTGGAGGTGGTAAAATGAATGATCATGCTTGGAGACAACAGTCTAGGTCAGAAGTGAGGACTGTTTGAAAAACTTGGGTTCATTGTCTTCCAGAGATGTTTGGATGTATGTGAAATATGCTGAGTCAGCAGATGTCGTTTTTATTTTTATTTTTTTCTGGGTTGACAAGCCTTATTGGTTAATTCGTCTTGTTATAAAGAACTTGAAAAATATTTTGAGTTGAATTTTCTGCTCATTTTGAATTTTTAAATTTATATTGGTTGTCTTGGCAGAACATATACCTGGGGAGCTCTTTTTCTCTCTCTCAATAAAAAGTAGTTAGGCCACAAACATCTTTCTTTGCCATTTTTTCAGATTTACCTTTCTCACTCTTTCTGTTTATTAGAGTATCTTTTTCATGAGAGGACTAACATAGTTTGATCAGATGGAAGAAACTTTCTTTTTATTTTTATGTTTTTATTTTAGAGCACATGCACATGGAGCGGGGGGGCGGGGGGAGAGACAGAGACAGAGAGAGAATCTCAAGTAGAGTCTACGCTCTGTGCAGAGCCCCACACGGGGCTTGATCCCACGATCCTTGGATCATGACCTGAGCTAAAGTCAAGAGTTGGATGCTCAACTGACTGAGCCACCCTGGCTCCCCGGAAGAAACTTTCAGTATTCTTAAAATTCATTGCTGGGTTGCCTGGGTGCTCAAATGGTTATAAACATCTGATTTTACCTCAGATCATGACCTCACAGTTTGTGGGTTCAAACCTACATCTAGCTCTGTGCTGTCAGCTCAGAGCCTGGAGCCTGCTTCCGATTCTGTGTCTCCTCCTCCCTCTGCCCCTCCCCTGCCTGCTTGCTCTCTCTCAAAAATAAACATTAAAATGTTTCTTAAAAAATTCGTTGCTTCACAAAATGAAACATGCACTCAGTCCCTCAAAATATGGATATCCAGCATGGCTGTGAAACCACAGTTTGTACCCCTGCTTACTCTGAAGGGAAGTTTTCTTCCGACTGCTCAGCATATGTCTGGGGGTTTGTATGCAGCTGGTCAGAGTGGAAAAAAGTGCTTGAGATCCACCTGTAGAACTTCTCATCCACAGTGTACATTCATTCTGCCAGGAGTTTGATACTGATGCATTGTTGGCTATGGGCTCTATGAAAGTTAGACAGCAAATATCTGGTATAAAATTAAATAGTTAAAAAAGAAAGATGTTTAGAATGATGTCTTTTTCAGTAAAACTAGTCCGGACACTGTAGGAGTTGGTGCTGTGTGGTCTTGGCTCAAGGACTGCCTGCGGTATGGATTTGGCTTTTTTTTTTTTTTGAAGTTTATTTTTAAGAGAGAACACAAGCCAGGCGTGGGGGGGCTGCGCAAAGAGGGAGGGAGACACAGAATCCGAAGCACACTGCAGGCTCTGAGCTGTCAGCCGGACCCCGATGCAGGGCTCGAACCCACAAGCTGTTAGATCATGACCTGAGCCAAAGTCGAAGTTGAAAGTTGGGAGCTTAACCGATTGAGCCACCCAGGTGCCCCAGGCTTCTTTTTAATTCTGTTTTTGACTAGCACTGTCATTTGTATATTTATGTTAAATGTGAAACTAAGAAAATTTAAGTTGATCCCATATATGTTTTTCTTTCCTTGCTTATATCTTCTCCCCATTGTGGTTTTGGCCTGAAAAGACAAACAGAATATTAGAGAGCAGTTAGAATCAAGTTAGGCACTTCAGCCATTGAAACTGTGGGCACTTGGCTATAGGTAACTCACTGGGGCATTGGCTGGAGTTTTTTGGGTTTTGTTTTTTAATTTTAGTTGGCATACAGCGCAATATTGGCTTCAGGAGTAGAATTTCAGTGATTCATCACTTACATACAACACCAGTGCACCTCATAGGTGCCCTCCTTAGTACCTGTCACCCTGCCTGGATTTTTTAAATTTTCAAGGGAACACCGCCATCTGTTGGGCACCTTAAAAATGAATCCTGTCATGTTGTATGGACCCAACTACTTAGACTAGTTTTAGGTTGGTTGTTTTGTTTTGTTTTGGGTGTAGAGATGTAGCAAAAAAGTGTTTCTGAAATGATTTTTAAGGGCATTGTGAGAGCCTTTGCCTTAAAGGCTTTATTTGAACATTGAGTAGTATTGCTGTTACAGTTCCCAACCGACTGAGCTACCCAGGTGCCCCAACTATTACAATTCCAAGACAAAGAAATTGACCTGTAGTTTACTAATGTTGGAGGGCAGAATAGCAGTGGCTCTTTTTTTATTTTAATTTTAATTTTTTACTTATTTTTGAGAGGAGGAGGCAGAGAAGGAGAGAAAATCCCAGGCAGGCTCTGTGCCGACAGCCCACAGCCCTACGCAGCTGAACTCAAGAGTGGGATGGATGATGGGACGCCTGGGTAGCACAGTCAGTTAAGTGTCCTGCTCTTGGTTTCAGCTCAAGTCATGATCTCACAGCTCATGGGTTCGAGCCCCACATTGGGCTCTGTATGAACAGTAAGGATCCTGCTTGGGATCTTCTCTCTCTTCCTCTCTCTTTTCCCCTACTGCACTCTCTCTCTCAAAATTAAAAAAAAAAAAAAAAAGTGTTAGATGCTTAACTGAGCCACCCAGCCACCCAGCTATTAAGTCAGCTATTAATAGCTCTTTGTTTGCATTGCAGAGGTGTAGGGTTTGTGTTTATAAGAAACAAATAGGGACGCCTGTGTAGCTCGTTTGGCTGAGTGTCCTGATCTTGATTTTGGCTCAGGTCATGATCTTGTGGTTCATGGTATCAGGCCCTGCATTGAGCTCTGTGCTGACAGTGCAGAGCCTGCTTAGAATTCTCTCCCTCCCACCCCCACCTCTCTCTCTCTGCCTCTCCCCCACTCTATAAAAAAATAAACTTAAAAAAGAAAAAGGGGCATGTTACTTAGGCAAGTGTTTTCAAATTAAAGGCTCACTCCAAAATCACAGTGGAGTACAAGAATATAATTTGGAGAGGAAAAGAACTACTACCCACTTTCTGAATTCTGGGCAATCTAGGATTTGATCCTGCAGCATAATGGAAAAAATACACGTTTTTTAGATTTTATTTTATGTTTATTTTTATTTTGAGAGAGAGCATGAGCGGGGAGGAAAAAGGCAGAGGGGGAGAGAGAGTGAGTGAGCATCTTAAGCAGGCTCCATGCTCAGCCAGGAGCCTGACAGGTGGGTCAGTCCCACAACCCAGAGATCATGACCTGAGCTGAAATCAAGAGTCAGACACTCAGCTGACTGAGACACCCAGGTGCCCCTATTATTATTGTGTTTAAAGATTTCCTTTTTCAGTAATCTCTGCACCCAAAGTGAGGCTCAACTCACAACCCCGAGATCCAAGAGTCATGTGCTCCACTGACTGAGCCAGCCAGGTGCACCCAAAACATACGTTTTAATTGAAGACCCTGCATCTGCATGATTTGCCTCACCCTGATCATAGCCCTGGGTATTACAGATTAAACTTTTATACTCCTATTATTGAATAATTTGCTGTGAGCTCTTTCATAATTTTTTCCCCCACGAATAAAAGTTAGAATGAGGCAACTGGGAGGCTCATTCGGTTAAGCATCCTACTCTCAATTTCAGCTCAGGTCATGAGATTGAGGCCCCATCAGGCTCTGCACTGACAGCTCGGAGCCTGGTTGGGATTCTCTGTCTCCCTCTCTCTGACCCTCTCCCACTTGTGCATACTCTGTCTCTCAAAATAAACACTTTTTAAAAAGAATAATAAAAGTTGTCATTCTAGATCCTTCGAAATATGGTGGTAGGAGGAGATTAGGGGAGAGCATAGAGCGAGTATAGGGGCGAGTTACTGGTAGATTGAAGACTGATTCCTTATTTTTTTATAAAAATTTCATTTTGAGGTCAATATCTTTTTTGGTCCAATGTCTTTTTTTTCTTTTTTTATGTTTATTTTTGAGAAACACAGTGCTTGAGCGGGGGAGGGGCAGAGAGAGAGAGGGAGACACAGAATCTGAAGCAGGTTCCAGGCTCTGAGCTGTCAGCACAGAGCCTGATGCGGGGCTCGAACTCACGAACTGCGAGATCGTGACCTGAGCAGAAGTCAGACACTCAGCCGACAGCCCCTCAGGCGCCCCATTGAGGCCAATATCTTATTTGATCCTGTTTTCTTGTAGCATGGCGGACACCGACCTCTTTATGGAATGTGAGGAGGAGGAGCTGGAGCCGTGGCAGAAAATCAGTGATGTCATTGAGGATTCTGTCGTTGAAGATTATAATTCAGTGGATAAAACTACTACAGGTACCAAACACTCTTTCGATCTTAGATTGTTATTTAAGCCGACTCAGCTGGATGACGTTTTAAGTGTGAGGTGGAGAAGGACTTTCAAGAATCCAAGGATGGATGCCTCATTGTGGCACTGGTGCTTTTTTTTCCTCCATGCTTTAGTCTGTAAAAATTCCTCAGTTTCTTCATATGTGAAACTAGAAACACTCTGCTCAATTTATTTAAAACATTGAGAGTTGAATTAATCAATGCTTATCAATCCTTCAGCAGTCCTCTTAACAAATGATGAATGAGAATGCAAAGTAGTGTGTGTGGCAGTGTTCATTTATGTACCCCGTCAAAAACAGGATCCCATAATCATTTTTTTCTTCCTTGTTTGTTTTACTTGACCTTGGTTTCCTTTGTGAGCTGAACAGAATTTGCTTGGTGTCTGCCTTCATGGACAGTTTACAAACGTAGGCTTGTTAGCTGCTCTTTCAAAAACGTGATGTTGCAGGGTCAAATTCTCGATTGCCCTGAATTCTAAGAGTGGGTGATGGTTCTTTTCCCCCCTAAATTGTATCCGTTGCTCTTTTTATTTTTATCTTCCCTACCTTGAGACCTGAAATGGCATTGGCTTAGGCTGAAACAGGACACAGTTCAGGGTCTTGTGTACGGCTTACTGTGAATGCATGGTTATAAATACCAGTAGCGGTGATGATAAACCTTTGAGTCCTAGAGATTTGCTTGTGCTATATGAGCAAAACCTTAAAATACTGGTTCAGTGAGCTCGCGATCTAAATTAATCAGGAATTGTGAGATGAAGAAGGCATTGTGTCTAATTGGTGGAATGAGGGACAGATAGGAGGAGAAATCAGATGCACAGTTGGATTTGCAAAGAAAGCAGGAAACTTTTTGGCTATAGAGACCCACAGCAAGATGAAACGGGATTAGAACAGTATCCTTTAGTGTCATCTGTCCCTGTCTCCAAGTGACTGTGCCTCCCCTTCCCCACAGTTTCTGTGAGCCAGCAGCCAGTCTCGGCTCCAGTGCCCATCGCTGCCCATGCTTCTGTTGCTGGGCACCTCTCTACATCCACCACCGTTAGTAGCAGCGGGGCACAGAACAGCGACAGTACAAAGAAGACTCTTGTCACACTAATTGCCAACAACAATGGTAAGTGGGACTATTGGGAAATTCTTCCTGGGCCAGAGGGGTGAGAGAATTAAAGAGGTCTTAGGAACAGATGTACCTGTTTAGTTTTAGGTACCGATGTGGTTTCACTAGTTGGAGTGAGTTTAGTAATGGCTCTGTGACACGGAAGGGATTCGGTGGTGGTGCTGCTCCTTCTGAGTTAGTGCTGAATGGATGCTGGTGTTTCAAGTCTGAGGGAAGCTGATCTTGCTGCTGATAATTCGTGGGAGAGAAAATGTAAACCCAGATTTCCTAACTATTAAAGAGATTGGGAGGGGTGTCTGTTTGATTGTTTTTGTTATTTTTTTAAGTAGAATAAGCCCCACTGGTTTGGTAAGAATTCTCCCAAGGCAGCTTTGTTCTGGATTTTCTTTGGCAGATTCATTTGGTCATTGGTTCCTGGTTATGGAAAATAGGATAGGGTTGTTTTATACTTGAAGGAAATGGTGAAAGAGTGGTGTTTTTAGTGTATTTATTGACTAGAGAAGCTACGTAGTATTGTTTTCTATTCATTTCTGATGACTGCTTTTACACTGGAAAGGCAAGCTATGGCTTAAGATTCACAAACTAGAATAAGCACCTTTATAGAATCATTGTGTTACTGCAAAGGACTTACTTTTAATTATTTATGATTAGTTATATATAGCTTTAATTACAAATAGCTTTGTTAATACAAGAATAGTATGTGTATTGTAGAAAAAGTAAACAGTGAAAAAAAAATAAAGGAAAAAATGTTAAACTTGATCTCACTACCTGGATATAAGTATTTGTAACTCTTATTCCGTACACATATGTCCTTGTATGTACTTCTATTATGTAGTGATTTGCTTTTTACATAAATGGATCATACAGACTCTACATTACTCTTTGCCTCCTTTTTTCCCTTAATATGTAATGAATAGCTTCCCATTTTAATCAGTGTATGTCTGTAACATTGTTGATGAGTAACTGTACAGTTGACCTTGGACAACATGGGGGGAGGGGCACCAACTGGCTGCAGAGTTGAAAATTTACATATAACTTTGGATTCCCCCCAAATTTAACTACTCATAGCCTTCTGTTGAGAACAGTTGATTAACACAGATTTTGTATTTAATATGTATTATACTGTATTTTTATAATAAAATAAGATAGAGAAAAGAAAATGTTATACAGAAAACCATAAAAAAGAGAACGTAGTACTGTACTATATTAATTGAGAAAAAATCCAGGGGTTCTGGATGGCTCGGTTGGGCGTCCAGCTCTTTTGATTTCTGCTCGGGTCATGATCTCATGGTTCAATTCATGGGATCAAGCCCCATGTCAGGCTGTGGCTGACGACACGGAGCCTGCTTGGGATTCTCTCTCTCCCTCTTTCTCTGCCCCTCCCTCCCCCCCCCATTTCTCAAAAATAAACAAACTTTGAAAAAGAAAATCCACGTACAAGTGGGCCATCACAGTTCAAACCTGTGTTGTTCAAGAGTCAACTGTATTTGTATAGTTGTAATAGTTGTAGAGGGCTATACTGCTACTTTAAAGAGCTATTGTGAGGATCTCTATCTTTTCTCACATCCTTACTTCTGAGAATATATTTATAAATGTCAAATTGTTGGATCAAAAGTCATTATAGTTTTTAAGGCTGTTGATATTTTTCCTGGAATGGCCATCTAGAAATGTTACATCACTTTATATTTCATTAGAAGTATATATGGCGGTCTTATTTTCGGCTATAACCATTTACTCCTCTGTTGTTAGATATTTATTACAGTCCTTATTTTTTGTGATTATAAACAGTGCTTGGTGAGCATTCTCAGGGATTGTATCTGTGTTCACTGTGTAAACATTTCTGCAGTAGAAAGTGAGATTGTTTGGATAGATGGTCTGAAATTGTCCTAACAGAGCGCTCTGAGTAAGTGCCCGCCAATGGCTCTTTCCTCATATTGCTACCAATCTTAGGTACTATTGAACTTAAATTAATTTCTGTAGACATTTTTTTCAGTTGCTGGGTACTGAAAATATGATTTTTATTACATGAAACATCCTTAGACTTTTTTTAAACTTATAAATAGGGGGGCCCTTACATATATATATAAAAGATGAGGAACCACTGTCCAGAGGATTCTCTCATTTTACAGATGTATAAACCAAGGCCTAGAGTCTAACTAATGTGCTTAAAGTCAGATAGTTGGTAAGTGACTAAACCGGATTTGAATTGCCTAGATTCCAGTTTGTGTCCTTTCCACTGTGTTATTCTGCTTTCCTGTATTTCTCTTAAAATAATATGTCAAAGTGCTGTTAGCAACCAGTGTAGCTGAATTCTTCTTCGATCCTAGGGAATTATTCCAAGGCTTATGACATGACCTAGTCTCTTGACTCCTTGAGCAGACTTTTGATTTCTGAGCCCACCTAGGGCTGTGTACAAAGTTTAAAAAAAAAAATCTATATAGATACCTCTAGTATTTAAATTAAAATGTTGGGGCGCCTGGGTGGCTTAGTCGGTTAAGCCTCCGACTTTCGCTTAGGTCATGATCTCGCGGTTCGTGGGTTCGAGCCCCGCATCGGGCTCTGTGCTGACTGCCACCTCAGAGCCTGGAGCCTGTTTCGGAGTCTGTGTCTCCCTCTCTCTTTGACCCTCCCCTGCTCACGCTGTCTCTCTCTCTCTCCCTCTCTCCTAGAAAAAAAAAAATAATAAAATGTTAACCCACGGGGTCCTGGGTAGCTCAGTCGGTTGAATGTGTGACTCTTGATTTCAGCTCAGGTCATGATCCCAGGGTCGTGGAATCATGTCCTGTGTCAGGGTCTGTGCTGAGCATGGAGCCTGCTGGGATTTCTCTTTCTCTCTCTTTCCCTCTTCCCCATTCACACACACTCTTAAATAAAATAATAAAATAAATTAAATGTTAACCCATGTTAGTGGGGAAAAAATGGGTATAGACTGGTAACCAGTTACATATGTCATGTGTATTCTTCCAAAAATTTTTCATGCATAGATAAGCATGATGAATAAATCCAGTTTCCCTAGCCATCCCCCGTTTTTGCATAATACAGACAATTCTGTAATTTTTTAAATCTGATATTTTTTTTTCTTTTTTGAGACAGGACACAAGTGAGAGAGAGGCAGAGACAGAGAGACAGAGAGAATCCCACAAGGGGCAGAGAGAGAGAGGGAGAGAGAGAAGCAGAGCTCACCCTAAGTGGGGCCCGAGCTCATGAACCATGAGATCATGACCTGAGCTGAAGTCAGATGCTTGACTGACTGAGCCACCCAGGTGCCCCGAAATAGGTAAATCTGTAGAGACAGAAAATAGATTTGTGGTTTCCAGGGCTGAGGAGAGGAGATAGGGAGTAACTGCTAATGGGTACAAGATTTTTTCCTTAGGACGGTGAACATGTTCTGGAACTAAACAGAAGTGATAGTTGCACAAACCTTGTGACTATACTAAAAACCTCTGAACTGCATACTTTACATGGGTAATATGTATAATACCTCAGTAAAGCTTTTTTTTTTTTTTTTTTTATTAAAGTATCAGGAATAAAATTTTGGAACTTTTTTTTACAATTCTTTCTGTTCTTTAGAATCTATCACTCAGCGTTTAGAAATTATTTCTGCAGTCCTGACTGATCTGCATTTACACTGGGAAGAAATGTTGTGTAGTAAAATAAACTACTGCCTAATTTTGAGCTGTGAGTGATGTGAACTTAATGTTAATAGATTTCTTCTTCTGTGACTAATTATGATTTTCAACTTTTGTTTAGCCCATTTTGACTCCATTTAGCTCTCATCTCTGGGTTGTAAGGCTATGTAAGTAAACATAAAAGAATAAAGGAGAACATCAAGACCTTCAGATTTGTAAAAACAGCATATTGTGAGAGAAGCTGGAATCTCTCCCCCTTTTTTAATCAGTTTATGGCTGCGGTACCGTGTTTTTTTTTGTTTTTTTTTTTTGAAATGTTTTATTTATTTATTTCTAGGAGAGAGAGAGACAGCGTGAGCAGGGGAGGGTCAGAGAGAGAGGGAGTCACAGACTGAATCAGGCTCCAGGCTCTGAGCTGGCAGTCAGCACAGAGCCCGACGCGGGGCTCGAACCCATGAACCGCGAGATCATGACCTAAGCGAAAGTCGGACGCCTAACCGACTAAGCCACCCAGGCGCCCCTGCGGTACCGTGTTTATTTGAGAGCAAACTTTGAGGCAGCGAACTGGTTGGTTAATTCTTTTGTAGGCATTTTAAGCCTAAGGATTCTGATTGCCTACTTCTTGTATCCTATGAATTGGCAAAATTTCTTTAAGGAAAATCTTAATAAGAATTTAGAATTGTTTAAAATAACTTATTAGAATTCATTAGAGTTACTATATTCATAGAAAGTGGGTGGGAGATCAAGATAAAATTGCTCATGGTTAATAATTGTTAAAGCTTAGTGATGGGTACATGGGGATTCAGTATGACATTCTATTTTTATGTACTTGAACTTCTCCATAATAAAACATTTAAATTAAAATAGCAAATTGCCAGTATAATTAGCATTGATAGACCTTGGAATTTTCTGTTTGCCTGTCAACCTCATAATCACTAGTCAGCTGGCCTCATAACTATGAGGTCTAGTCCACTGATGGGCACTCAGTTTCTGGAAAAAAGTGGGACAAGACATTGCTGACCCATTGATAGCCACCTATAGACCCACTCCAGTGGTCTGGCTTTGCAGCTAACAGCACTGACTTCACCTGTCAAGTAGGACATACAATTCAGAGGGACCTGTCCCACTCTGGTTATTTGAGGCAAAAAGTTGAGGCAGTATCTTATTTGAATCGTTGAGTTACATATTTTGACCCTGAAATTTTCTGTCTGGTTTTGGGATGTTTCTTTGTAAATCAGTAAAGTTTAGTATTAATGATTTTTTTTTAGCCAAAAGTAGTAAAAAAATAAAATAAAAACATTCACAAAATTACTTTCTTCACAAATGAAAAGAACCTAAAATGTTTAAGTAGCCAGTTTATTAATATTTACCTATGAATAAATCATCTGTTGAAGTCAAACCATTTTTACTGGGTGTTGGTTAGTTTTTAACCAAGTCTTTGCCAATTCTGATGTCGAAAAAGAGAGGACAGCCTGTCCATCTCTCTGTTCCCACACCTGTGAAAGACAGAGACCATTTAGAAATTCTGCATTTCTGAGATTTGCACTCACTAGGTAGAGGTGCCATTCTTTTTTTTTTTTTTTTTTTTTTTTAATGTTTTTCTTTATTTCTGAGAGAGAGACAGTGTGAGCAGGGGAGGGTCAGAGAGAGAGGGAGACACAGAATCCGAAGCAGGCTCCAGGCTCTGAGCTAGCTTTCAGCACAGAGCCCGACGCGGGGCTCGAACCCACGAACCGTGAGATCATGACCTGAGCCGAAGTCAGACGCTCAACTGACTGAGCCACCCATGCGCCCCAAGGTGCCATTCTTTAAGTGTTGTGTACTTGCTGAGTTAATGTCTGTTGATGAATACTTCTCTTTTAAAAATACTAAAGTGTATTAGCTAACAGCAAATTACGTTCTGAGAAAATTAAGTTTTACCTAGTTAAAATATGTAAAAAGAAAGGTTTCTTTGTTTTGTTAGTTTGATTTGGAGAGATTATGTTAAATCATATATTAAATCATCAGAGTCAAAATGATAGCCATGTAAAGTCTTACTAAATTAAGGTAATCCTCGTTAACATATATGGGGGAGATATTCGTGAGCCTCCCTTGTCTGCCTGTTTTTCTGTTAGTTGTAGATTTGGGTGAAGCTTACATTTTTGGTGAGGTTGGTGATGTTAAACCTGAGGTGAGTGTGACAGTTTTGGATATTTTGATACTTGAGATCACAGTGTTTCTTCTTAAACGTGGCTTTGTTTTCTCTTACATTTTTTTTTTCCCTTCCTTTTACCCTTAGCTGGCAATTCTTTGGTCCAACAAGGTGGACAGCCGCTCATCCTAACCCAGAATCCAACCCCAGGTCTGGGCACAATGGTTACTCAACCAGTATTGAGGCCTGTCCAGGTCATGCAGAATGCCAACCATGTGACTAGTTCTCCTGTGGCCTCACAACCAATATTCATCACCACACAGGTGAGTAGGGCTCTGCGCTCGGGGGTTGGGCAGGGAAGGAGAGGAAGACTGTGTGAACCTTTGGAGTTCTGAGCGCTGTCATTTGTCCTGACTTTCTTGTTTGCGGTTTTATACTTTGATACTAACTTTTAGGGAAAGCCCAGTATAACATACAGCCGGGTAATTTCCTATCCTTCAGGGGGCTGTTAAGTGGTTTGATTGACATCTGGGCAGAGATTAGTTGGAAAGCTTAGGTTAGGAAATGTTAACGCTTGGCCCTCAAAGCTTCTTGCCCTTTGCTTGGGTCGTTTTTCTTAAAATGGGGTGAGTCAGTTGACCTTTGGAAATCTGTGTAAAATTGGTGAAGTGCGGGGAGAACTTTGGAAGAGAAGGAGGAAAATTATCTGATAGACCATGTGAGTTGAAGTTGAAAGCCTGTTGCTGGATGTGGAGCATAAAGGCAAGTGCTTCTGTTTGCCTGTGGCTTCCTGAGTTACAAACTCTTCTCTTAAAAATTTGCCAGAGGTTTATAGCCTTTGAAGTGGACTTTGGGAACAATTTCTTAACAGTTGTTTAGTGTTGAATCACTCCAGTGAGTACTCTTACAGGGTCATTTTTTCCCCTTCTGTGTCTTTATCTGTTTAGGGGCCAGTTTGTGGATGAGATCTATTTCTCTTAGGAAGTAGGTTTTCATTTTTGCTCATATGTACTAAAGCTTATTCTTCAGTTTTGATATTTTGTAACTCAAAACTTTTGCCAGAATTCTAAAATTTCCCCATCTCAGTCATGTAAAGTCTCTACTTCTAGAAAAAGAAGCACTGGGTAAGAGTGTGGGAACTTCTGTGGATGTGGTCTTATTGCAGTCTCTGCTAGGGGTAGCTACTCTTCACGTTAAAGATCATTTTGCTTTTTAATGCAGGGATTTCCTGTAAGAAATGTCCGGCCTGTGCAAAATGCAATGAATCAGGTTGGGATTGTGCTGAACGTACAGCAAGGCCAAACGGTTAGACCAATAACACTAGTCCCAGGTAAGGAAAAATGTCTACCCATTTGAGATAAACTGGCATCCAGAAGATTTGTTTTTATTGTCTCAAAATATTCTTGGTCATTTAAAAAGTATATTTAAGGAAAGTCTAAAAATAGAAAGATCATACTGATGTAAGCCCAATTTTTAAAATCTATTTCTAACGTTTGGCCAGGATGGTGGTTTTCTTTTTCTTTTTTTCCTTTTTTGTTTTTAAATTTTTTATTTATTTTTGAGACAGAGCGAGAGCATGAGCGGGGGAGGGGCAGAGAGAGGGAGACTCTGAGGCAGGCTCCAGGCTCTGAGCTGTTAGCACAGAGCCTGATTTGGGGTTTGAACACAGGAACTGTGAGATCATGACCTGAGCCGAAGTTGGACACTTAACCAACTGAGCCACCCAGGTGCCCCTATTTTTCTTTTTAACTTTTTACCACCCTTCAAACAAGGATTATATAGTCATTTTTCTGCCTCTGGTGTTTTAGTCAGCTATGAAGTTTGTTATCCTAAAGGAATATTATTAATGAAAACTCTTAAATTTCCTATTTCTTATAAGTTTACTCGTTTACATGGTGGGATTATAAATTCTCTTTTGCTTTAACTTTATAGCATAGATTTTGGGTATAAAACAAATGACCTACCCTTTGATAATAAATACTGCTAATGACTAGTAATTTTTTTTTTAAGAAACTGAATTGAAAATAATTTTCTAAAATCTTGTAACTTTCCCACAGTTCTTTATTAAGTGTTTGTAAGTTTGCTATAATTCAGACCAAAAGATACCTTAATTTAGTTGTGGTGAAGGCACCTCCATAAGCTTGTCCTCCCAAGATTTTGTTGTTGTGGTTGTTCTCAGAGCCCACAGAGTGTTTTTGGCCTTCAGTCACATGAACTTATCTTGCCTAGTTCTGATATTTCTTATAGATCTGTCAGTGGAATTATCTACAGTTGAGCCAGGACATTCACCCCTGGGACAGTCTAATAGAATGGCATAGTCAGTCTTCTTTTTGAATTTATAGAAAAGAATGGAAGACTCCTTTAGTATCCTGAGAAAGAAAAACCGCTTTTTTCAGGACCGTATCTGCCCTTTGGATATATACCCATACTGCCTCCTACTCTGTGCTAATCCTTGTTCTTTCAGTGTTGAGGTCAAGCTACTCCTGATTGTATTCTTGGGATTGAAAAGGCAGTGTGGTAAGGTGTTTTGGGAGGAGTTAATAGGAATCTTCCTTCTTTAATAGGGCTGGTTACTTAGGCCAAGTTCTTTTATTTGCTTGAATACCTGTTTTCTTAAACATTAAAAATGTCTAATGTGCTACTCTTGGTAACCTCCCATGGCCACCAAACAGTTTGGAGATATAATGTTTTCCTATTCTAATATTTTCGGTAAAGACAGGTGGAATGTATTAAAGGTGAGCTCGTTGACTAAGATGTGGTACTTTGTTTTTCTTTTGAAGCTCCAGGTACCCAGTTTGTTAAGCCAACAGTTGGAGTCCCACAAGTGTTCTCTCAGATGACCCCAGTGAGGCCAGGCTCCACAATGCCTGTGCGGCCCACCACCAATACCTTCACCACCGTCATCCCAGCCACTCTGACCATTCGAAGCACTGTCCCGCAGTCCCAGTCCCAGCAGACCAAATCCACACCCAGCACCTCCACCACTCCCACCGCCACACAGCCAACTTCACTGGGGCAGCTGGCTTCTCAGCCTCCGGGCCAATCCAGCCAGACCCCCAATCCCAAGCTAGGTGAGCCTTGGGAAGTGGAGATGGCAGTGCTGGGCAGGGCGGTGGGTGGAGAACAGATGATTATCACTTGGCCAACATAGCTCCCTCCTTCCCCTCTCCACCTGCAGTGAGCATTGCCAGCTTTGTCACTGTGAAGCGACCTGGGGTCACAGGTGAAAATAGCAATGAAGTAGCCAAGCTGGTGAATACCCTTAACACCATCCCTTCCCTGGGCCAGAGTCCTGGGCCAGTGGTGGTATCCAACAACAGCTCTGCCCATGGCTCCCAGAGAACTAGCGGAACTGAGTCTTCAGTGAAAGGTACAGTAACCTGACCAGGCGTTCAGAAACATTCATAAAGTATTTGTTACATCAGAACTCTATGCTTTGAAATAGAGACGTGAAATAGAATATAGTTGCCAGAATGGAATAGAATATTCTCTTAGAATATCTCTCTACTCTATAGAAGAGAATATAGTCTCTTCTCACAAGAAACTTTAGGAAAGGGGATGGCTGCTGTGAGAAGTGTAACTAAGTCAGCTACAAGGAAATTACTCTCTCTTGTGCTATAGAGATAGTGAAAGGGACTGGTTGGTCAGAGGTGGATGGCATAAGAAAAGGAAAGCTTCATGGAGGAGGTGGATTTCTGCACAAGGTTTAAAAGTTAGAAATTATTGGGGAGGTCTTCCGGCATAGACAGGATATGAGCATAAGAGTTTTCAGTGGTCTAGAGCAGGGGTCAGCAAACTTCTTCTCTGAAGGACCAGATAGTATTTTAGGCTTTATGCATTAAGTATGGTCTCTGCCACACAGCATTGTACAGAAGCAACCGCAGACAGTATGCAAATAAATCAGCATGAACTCCACTAAAGTTGTCTGTGAACTCTGAATTTTATGTAATTTTCATATGTCAGAATATCTTCTTTCGCTTTCATTTCAGCCATTTAAAAATGTAAAAACATTAAAAAAAATGTGAAAACATTTAGCAAATGGTATTGAAAAACTGGACATTCACATCCAATGAAGTTGGACCCATACATCATATATAAAAGCTTAACTCAGTGAACCAAAGACCTAAACATAAGAGTTAAAACTATGAAAGAAGAAAATGGGGAAAGGTTTGTGATATTGGATTTAGTAATGATTTCTTGCACCTGAAACCAAAATCACGGGCAACCAAAGAAAAATACGATAATAATAGATAGATGGGACAATAATAAAATAGATAAATGGGACAACCTCAAATTTTAAACTTTCAAAAAGGCCATCAAAGAACACCAGGAACAGAGTTGAAAAAGCAGCCTATTCAGTGGGAGGCAATATTAGCAAATCGTATAACTCATATAAAGGGTTAACATCTAGAATATGTAAAGCATAACTCAACAACAACAACAACAACAAAAACCAAACAACCCAATTAAAAACTGGGCAAAGGAAATGAACAGACATTTCTCCAAACAAAATATACAAATGCCATTAAGCACACAAAAAGATCCTCACCATCACTAATGACTAGAGAAATAAAAATCAAAACCATGTTGAGATCCCACTTCACACCCATCACTATGACTCTTACCCAAAAAAAAAAAAAAGTGTTATTTTGTGTAGATGTGTAGAAATTGGAACCCGTCCTTGTGCATTGCTGCTGGAAATGTAAATTGGTGTGACGATCTCTCAAAATGAAACATAAAATTACCATCTGACCCAGCAATTGCACTTCCGGGGTATGACCCAAAAGAATTGAAAGCAGGGACTCATGTTTGTACACCCTTGTTCATAGCAGCATTGCCCACAATAGCCGAAAGGTGGAGCAGTCCAAGGGGGCATCAGCTGATGGATAAACAAAATATGATCTATGCCTACAGTAGTAGGTTGTCAAGGAAGGAAATTCTGACACATGCTGCAACATTCATGAACTTTAAAGATACTCTGCTAAGTATTAAACTAAGCTAGTAACAAGAGGACAAATACTGTATGATTCCACTTGTATGAAGTATCTAGAGGAGTCCAGTTCACAGCAACAGAAAGTATAATGGTGGTTGCCGGGGACTAAGAGGAGAGGGGAAGGGGAATTATTTAATGGGTATAGAGTTTCAGTTTTACAAGAGGAAGAGTCCTGGAGAATGCTTGTGCAGCAATGCAAATGCACTTAACCGTACACTGGAAAATGGTTAAGAGGTAAATTTTATGTATGTTTTACCACAATTAAAGAAAAAATTGTGTAACAACAAAAAAGTAAAAGCCATTCCTAGCTCATGGGCCAAACAGAAGTTGGCATCTGGCTGGATTTTATCTGTGAGCTGTGCTTTGCTGACCCCTAGCCATGAGTTAGAAGAATGATGAAAAGAATGGTCCTCGTGGTGATCTCTCATGCTTGCTTACAAACCTTAATGTGCTCTTCAGGGAGGGTTTATCCTTTCTTCAAAGGGCCAGTAATCTTTTTCCAGTATCATCTTACTAATCTTATCCATACTTTTCACTTCTTCCAGTGACCTCTTCCATCCCAGTGTTCGACCTCCAGGATGGTGGACGGAAAATATGTCCACGGTGTAATGCTCAGTTCCGTGTTACCGAAGCTTTGAGAGGTCACATGTGTGTAAGTGATACTACCTGTGATGGGGACCCAGCTTCAGTGGCTGCCACTGTATAACTGTTGTAGGACTGGGAGCTTGTGAAGCAGGGACTCGAAATGACCTGGAAGCTTTATGCTCTCCTTTGGCCTGTTTCAGAAGAGTTCTGTACTTTGGAATGTGGAAGGATACATATAACGAACCTCAAGTAGATCGAAATGTATGCGACCTTAATTCCTTGGTTGTGATTGATTTCGAAACTGCACAGGAGGACAGGTTTGTTAGATAATCAGGACTCACGCTAAGTTGGCCTCACTTTATCTTCTATTTATTGTGTCATTGGATGAATCAGGAGTCAGTTATTAGCCAGTGCATATTTTATCTTTTTCATTTTTTGGTATTAGTCCAGACACAAAGGTTGGAATTTCTTCCTGGCAGGGAGTTCAGAGGCAGGTTATACTAGTAGGTGGTTAAAGGATCTAAGGCAAGAGGGAGAAGTATAAGGCTTGGGGTTTGGAGTGGCATGTGGCTGTAAGTATATATCCACTAGAAAAAGTGGGAGTCCTGGCGACACTGTAGAACACCGGAGGGTGAAACCTGGATGCGAATATTTAGAATCAAACCATTCCCAGGAGATGTTCGTGAGGTTGGGGAGTTAGCACATCCCAGCCCCCAGGATAACCACAATGATCTTCCTTTATAGTACTGTTGCCCAGAAATGGTGGAATACCAGAAGAAAGGAAAGTCTCTGGATTCAGAACCCAGTGTCCCATCAGCAGCAAAGCCCCCGTCCCCTGAGAAAACCGCTCCTGTTGCTTCCACACCCTCTTCCACACCTATTCCTGCTCTGTCCCCACCTACCAAAGTACCAGAGCCAAATGAGAATGTGGGTGATGCTGTCCAGACCAAACTCATCATGCTAGTAGATGACTTCTACTACGGACGGGATGGTGGCAAAGTGGCCCAACTCACAAACTTCCCTAAGGTTGCCACATCTTTCCGATGCCCACATTGTACCAAAAGGCTAAAAAACAACATTCGGTAAGTGTAGCCTCAGAGGTTACCCTGGACAAGAGAAGACTGAAATTTTCTCACATGTTTAAGTCTTTCTCTTTGGGCAGTGGTCCTATTATCCACCCTGGCTGAGGATTATCATTAAGTCAATAAGTGATACTTTAGAAGGAGAAGGTATTGTGGTAATAATAGATAACTTTGGGTGGAGTAAAGGAAACCAGTACATCCTTCCACAGAACTCTTAGTTTTAGGAACCCTTTTCTGGGCTCAGAAAAGGACTGTCCCAAGCTGGGGAAGTTGTATGTATGTGGGGGGGGGGGGACACACGTGATGTGATCTGGGATTCCAAGCCTCATTTTTTTGTTTTCTGTACTCTCCCCTTGTGCTGTGCTACAGATTCATGAACCATATGAAACACCACGTAGAACTTGATCAGCAGAACGGTGAGGTAGATGGTCATACCATCTGCCAACACTGTTACCGCCAGTTTTCCACGCCCTTCCAGCTCCAGTGCCACTTGGAAAATGTTCATAGTCCCTATGAATCGACTAGTAAGTTTGTAAACTCTTAAACTCTAGGGGTATACTTTCCTCTTCATTCACTGAATGGCACTGGGGGGAGCCCATTATTTATATATGAGTATCAGTGTAGAGGAAGCTCTTGGCACATTTCTAGTCAATTCCTTATTTCACTCATCGTCTATTCTTACAACTTAGACTTCTCTTCAAGCCTGAATTGAGTTCAGTGCTAGATTCTGAAGTATTAGGGGCTTTGGTTCAGGACCACTGTAATGTATTGTATCCCTTACCTAGATCTTTTTTTATAGAGGGAGCAGTCATCTATATTTGGACCTCGACTTTAGTTAGTGCCCTGATAGGTTCTACATAGGACAAAAAGTAACATTATAAAGTGCTTTACCATTAAGATAGTGCTTTCACTGAAATGTGAGATAAGGTGTGGAGCGTTACCTCCACTTGACATCTTGCAGATGAGGAGATGCAGGCTGAACACAGGCTTCTAAAAGTTAAGCCATTTACTGCAGCGCATACATCTCTAGTAAGGTGCCATTGGGAGGGGTTGAGGCCAGTCTCCCTAGGATATCTCCTGTGTCCTTCAGGGGATTTCTGCTTTTGTAGCAGAGACAAAAATTACTTAAATAAAGGAAAGTGAGAACAAGACTGTGTATTTGTTATAAACGTGTAATACCAGTAATGGGTGAAATAGTTGAGAGAAGAGAAAAGATCTTTGAGGCTAGATTTCCCAGAAAGTCATGCTTATTAAACTTTTAGTGTCTTAAACAAACAAACAAACAAACCCTTTCAGGATCTTTAAATACAAGAAGGATTTAGATGAATGAAAAGTAGTAAGAAAAGCCTTTAGGTGATGGGAACTGTGTGAGCAAATGCATAAACAGAAATCTACCATGTTATCTGGTGCTTTTGCTACAGATTAAAAACCTTGATTTAAAAATGGATTAAATGTTAAGGCTATCCATTGTATCATTGAATTGAGAGGACTCAAGGTAGAGTAAGCTTCAAGCCCAGAACTTCAGTGTTCTACTTCTCAATGGCTCTCCTGGCTTGTAGTGGAGTGGCTGCGTCCGTCTCAGGCCTACCTTCAGGCACAAGATGGCACAAACGAAGGAAAGACCTGATCTTCCTGATCTCTCCAGAGTCTGCTCTTCCTAAGCAGAGTTGCCCACCCCCCCTCCCTGCATCCCCTCGGCCTTGGTCATATTGGCAAGGGTAATGGAATTGCCATTTGTGGCTGAGGCTAGTGCTGGTCAATAGAAACCTAACGTGCTACGTATACAGTGTTAATTTTCTTAGTAGCCATTTTTAAAAAGTAAGTGAAATTATTTTTAATTTTTTAAAGACCTCTCTTCTTTTTGGGGGCACCTTGGTGGCTCAGTTGGTTGAGCATGTAACTTCAGGTCATGATCTCATTCATGGTTCATGAGTTCAAGTCCCACGCTGGGCTCTCTGCTGTCAGCACAGAGCCTGCTTCAGATTCTTTGTCCCCCTCTCTTTGCTTCTCCACGCTTACACTGTCTCTCAAAAATAAATAAAACATTTAATAAAGTCACCTTTTTTTTTTTAACTGTTTGTTGTTGGGTTTGGTTTTATTTTACAGAGTTTTTGCTTGTTTTTAATGTTTTTATTTATTTTGAGACGGAGAGCACAAGTTGGGGAGGGGCAGAAAGAGAGGGAGAGGGAGAATCCCAAGCAGGCTCTGTGCTGTCAACGCAGTACCCAACATGGGGCTACATCTCACAAACTATGAGATCATGATCTGAGCCAAAATCAAGAGTTGGACGCTCAACTGACTGGGCCCCCCAGGTGCTTCTGTTTGTTTTGTTTTTCGGCTCTTCCTACAACATGGGGTTTGAACTCACTAAGATCGAGAGTCTCATGCTTTACCTATTAAGCCAAGTAGGCACCTCTGAAATTTTAACTCAGTATACTCAAAATGCAATCATTTCAGCATGCAGTCAAGATTTAAAAATGAATGAGATGGAACTTTGGACTAATAATTTGGGAATAGTATGGATATTGGCATCAACTACTATGCAGTTAGAGGCAGAGGTAGCCAACTTGGTCTAGGTTAGGGTCCAGAGTCTTGGAAAGTCTGATAACTCATCTACATACTCACTACATACACCTCTTTATACAGAATCTGTTGGGTGGGTTTCTGTTAATTCCATTTAAGTATGGACTGTATATAGGAAGATAAATTTTTCCTTATGGGGGGAAATGCCAGACAATCAGAACCTCAACAGTCTTTTTTTCTTCTACTTAACCACTTTGTTAGTCTGACTTTTAAGTTTTGAGTAATTTATGACTTAAAATTTATACCGATCAAAAACCTGAGAAATTGTTGACCCAAAAGAGGTAAATATCTTCTGTATTCCTCAGTACATATCCGTTTTATTCTTGGATTCTTCTTTAACCCTTCTGTTCCGCACCAGTGGCAGATCTGCGTAAACAGAGCTTATTTTTTAAATGTTCATATTTTGGGACCCATTGCTTTCTTTTTTTTTTTTTTTTTTTTTTTTTTAATATTTTCATTT